>NW_027122001.1:0-42902 GCF_030686945.1 Centruroides vittatus
TAGAGCCGAGTCCGACTGTTTCACTGTTAAGAGGATATAAATATATAATCTTCACAAGATCGGAGAAGTGAAAAACATGCTTTCTCTTGACACAAAATCTCATATTTTGTATTTATTCGTTTAATTTTTTATTTAATAAGAATGTAAATAGTTTCCCATTTACAGGAACCAAGAAAACAAGACGATAATTTTTTGGGTCATCAACATCATCTTTCTTATATATTGAAATAATTAGAGATTCAATCCAAGCATCTGGAAAGTTAGAGTTTCTTTTAATACTTTAAAAGACCCTGTACTGTAAGTAAGATTACTCTAAAAAACATTTTAAAGTATTCTGTTTGAATAAGATCAGGTCCAGGTGAGGTGCCAGATTGTGTTCGAACTTAAAAATGGTTTTGTAATAATTTGTAATGAAAGAATGACGCGACACAGAAACAAACAATCCTTTCTGCAAGGTGTAGAGTTTACCTCTGTCAAGACAGCGATGTCAGACTTTGACACAGGTAAACTCTATACCATCACTCATATACAGTCAAGTAAACAGGAAGAAATTATTGAACAAAATAGAAAAGGGGAATTATTATATTTTAGAACGTAAGAAAAGGAAATGACAAGAAAAAATATGAGCGTCAGTGTCCTAGTTCTATCGATAATTTTGGTCAAAGCTGGAAGGATGTTGTCAGGTAGAACATCCCGGGCAGACCTTTCTCACCACCCAAACCGATCTAAATTTACCACCTGGAGACAGATGAGAGACCAATCCAGAAGCGGGGAAAGGGAAGTCTAACCAATTGGAAGAAGATTTTACAATCGAAAATTCTGTAAAAACTCAGATGTTCAAGGACATCCAGCGAGTTTTTTTTTTATCTTAGTCACTCCATCCAGTGTCGTCATCAGAGCCAATCGAGTTTGGCAAAGTTTTCGTGTTCGCCATGAACGTTCCATCGACTACCGACTTGCATAGGAAATTCGAATGTTCGTAATATTTGATACATTTCCTTTTTTGTCATCCGGCAGGGACAAAAAAGTCCCCGTGTAAGGCACTTTTGTATTCTTTGCCTCCTACCACACCACCCACATACGCGAGAGTCTGTAGGCCATCTCTGATGAGAGGTTAACGATTTTTTCCCTATAAGCTGATATACTCACAAAAGCAATTAATTGCTCTTTTTACCTCTTTCAATGTAAAATCTAAGAAACATTTTTTCCTTATTAGAAATATTTTATATATACTCATATAGGCCCATCAAGAATTCTTCATCATACCTCGTTCAGACTCGTGTAGAAAAATCTACTCCCCTTCAGGCAATCTTGGGAACATCCCGCGAAAGTTTACAATCAGCTGTTCTCAAGGTCATCCAGCTGTGTATCTATATGTGAAGCTAGCTAGAAGCCTGTGTCAAGTGTCTTCTTGCCAGTTTTGTTTTATAAAAAAAATAACAAGTTTTTAAATAATACATAATAAAATAAATAAAGTTTTAAACTAAAATTTTTTAGAAAATCATTTCGTAAAATGGTGTATTATAAATTATTCTGATTTTTTGTGAGATTTTTTTGTAAAGCTTGTATGTCAGCATATAAAGCTAGAAACGAATAATTATAGAATAAATATTATTGTGATATAAGAAATTGTTTGTATTTGTGTAAAAATACACATAATAAAGCTTTTATAATAAAAGTTCTTTGGAACACCTGCCAGCAATTATGGAGGAAATCAAAATAACACGCTTGTCTAGCCTAATTTTTTCTTATCTTCCTATATCGATTGTTCTGTACAGATTGTTGAATATTTTCTTGCATTTAGTATTTTTATACTTTATTTTCATCTAAACACATTTGATGTAATTTTATCCATATATACAAATTTACAATTATATTTACGTTTCATTTTCGAAAAAATCATAAAATAAAAATAAATCAATAGATTTTATTTACAAATTTTATAATGTAAAGTAATATGTTCTCTTTTGTAATAAACGAAATGCGCCCTTGTATAGCCTCATGGTGTAAAATATCATTGTTTACAATATACTATTTCTCTCTTCATGACAAACTCCAGGGGGTAGTGCGGCTCAATCAATGTAGGACAGAAAAAAACCTTTCTCTGGTAATAAGCTAATGAAAAATATTCATATACTGAGTTTTTATAAAAACTCTGTGTTCTTCTATCGAAAATACAATGTTTTGCAGGAAAAGCACTTTTACGGGTGCAAGTATTGTTTCAAATGTGCTATCTCGTTTCAAATTCGCGCTACATTCAGTCTCTTTTTCTTTTCTAGCAAAATCATATTACAGTTTACTGTAGTTTTGTATTTTGTTTATCACGAATTTAAAATTATAATAATAAAATTATAAAGTTCTAAAAAAAAAAATGTATTTATTTATATAAAATCGCTATAATATCGTTAATTCGTTACTCACACACGTGTTCTTTGAAAACCACAACTTTCTAGCTACAGCAAGTGAGAAGTTATTGTCATTTTTCACACTACTTCTCTAATTACTCTCCTAGGAGGGGAGTGGATGAGTCATCGGAGGGTCGAAGTCAACACAAGTTTTCTTAGCGATAATGTGTAAGAAGCATTATTTTTATAATATTTTTCGACGATTTTTAAATAATCGACTATACTATGCAATTTTGCATAGTATTGTTTACATATTTTCTCATATTATGTATGCGATTGTTTACATATTTTCTCATATTATGTAATAGCAAGGAAAAATGTTCACTTTCCCAAATAATTTATAACTTCACAGTTCTAAAATAATGTTTACTCACCTAAATACTTTCTAAGAACAATAAATTAGCTAATTAGAGCTAAAAACGATAGAAACAAACAATTTTATAGCGATTGTTTAGATATTTCAAAGACTGTAGCCTCAGAGGGATGGCACTTAGTGGAAATTTGAGCTCCACTGTTTTCACTGGTGGCTGATTCGTTGATCTAATTTCCACATAGACAGAAAGTAACCAACTACAGTGTAAAAGAAGTTGACTATCGATTTTATCAGCCAATAATCTGCCTCCTCATCTCTAATTGCTTTACAATGGGAGAGGACGGTATTTCGCGAAATATTTATGGTCCGGAGGTGGTGACAAAACATTTATTGGTTGAGACAGTCAAAAGACACATACAAGAAAGCAAACGAAAAACTTAGATTGCTACAGAATTGATTACAGTTTGTACAAAACTCCTCCTTCCCATGTTATATCTATAGAACAACCTTCTTTTGTTTATTGGATAAAACAAACCGTCGTTCACATGCTTGTTGAGCTGTATTTGGTAGATTATAGCTAATTGACTATCCTTCGTCGAATAAGCTTCGATTCGAGTTTGTGGGGTGGGAATTTTCAAGCAAAAAGCCATGCCTTCTCAGAGATACTTTGTCAGCTATAAACATATGCAAACAATCATAAATCATTACTCTCATTTAATTTTATTCGAGTTTATTAAATTCATATGTATATTCATACTATTTTACGTTTATAAACGTTTTTTCAGAATCATCCAGCCACAAGTCTTTCTAAAAAACAAAGTAATTCCGGTTTATTGCGATACTTCCGTAATACATAAAAAAATAAATGTATAGTCGTTCATATAATAAGGTAATAATCGCTTATTATAGTGCTCTGTTATTATAATAGTATAAATAACATAAACAAAATCAAATATACACCATCGATGCACAAATGTGTGTTGACCTACTTTTACAACTTCAACCGCCCCCCCCCCATCAGTCGCGTTGTAAACTATCAGCTATATTGTATCTCCACGTCAGGTTAGAGAGCTGCAGAATTTTATTTTTGAAAAAATATAACTGTCTACGTAACATAACAGATTGATTGAATGTTTATACAAAAAAGTTTTTTGAATTTTTCAAGTATTGAATTTTATAAATTGTTGTAAACATATATATATTATACTTAACAATCATAAACGGTGATATGTTATTCATATTTCTGTAAAATTATTTACGTATAAAAGGCATTTAGAAAGAACTTCCAAACACCTGCATGTAATTATCAATTCTAAGATGGAGAACTTGTAATAAAAATTTGCTAAATGGAAATGCGTATTGTACTGTAAGTACAAAATTTTCCGATACCGGGGTTCTCCAATGTTATAATTTTTGACTGCAATAAATAATGTCAGATGTTTGTTCCTAGAAATTCTCTCTCTTTGTTCTTCTTTCGAGTGCATCGAGAAATTCTCACGCGTCTTAGTTTCTAGTAGAAACGTTCTCTTTTCGTTCTTGTGCGCTCATAAATACCAACTTGATAAAATTTATCCAGTAATTATTAAGTAAGTTTATAAGAAATATATTATTTCCTGAGAATAATAATAATTGTTATAACGGGTTTTTAAATAAATTTTTTTTATTGTCAGAATGTCAGATACAGATTATGAATATGAAGAACTGTCTGACAGTGACTCAGACATCACCTGTAGCCAGGATGTGTCGACAGACATTAGCGACAATGGAGACGTCCCCTCTGCCAGAACATGGGTGGAACTAAATGTAGACAGTCCTCCTCCACCTCCTCCGAAATTTCTTTTTCGGGGAAGTCCGGGGTGTAAATTCACCCTTACAGATGCATTCGATCCTTTAGCATACTTTCTGCTATTTGTTGATTTGCAACTGATAAACATTATTGTGACTGAAACGAATAATTTCGCGATGCAACAGGCACGGTCATCTAGGGATCAGTGGGAGCCGGTAACGGACAAAGAAATGTACATATTTTTAACAATTTGTATATTACAAGGCCTGTTATACAAACCTGCTGAGAGAATGTACTGGTCCAGGAATGATCTACACACCCAGAGCCGGTTCTAGGGTTTTGAGCCCTCCGGGAAAAACAAAATTTGGCGCCCTTTCATACAAGAATATACAAATTTACTGCAAATTAAAATAAAATAGTAAAAAAAGGCAAAAATCCAAAATTACACAATACTGAAATTAAATTAGTAAAAAATAGTAAAAATTAAAATAGTAAAAAAAGGGCAAAAAATCAAAATTACACAAACTGTGTAAAAAATGAATGTAATGATGATGATGATGATAATATGATGAATGATGAATGAAATGAATGATAATATGATAATGATGAATGAAATGAATGTAAAAAAATATTTTATTTTTATATCGGCGCCCCTGAAAACTTGGCGACCCGGGCAGTCGCCTGGCTTGCCCGCCCCTTTATCCGGCGCTGTACACCCAAATTTTTAGTAAATTAGTGACCAAAAAAAAGATATATGGATATTTTAAAAAATTTGCACTTTACAGATAACAACAGTTTCAATGCAGAAACACATGAAAATCCCAAACTGGAAAATTTGGCCTATAGCAAAAATTCTAAATTTAAAATTCTCCCGCTTACATACCCCCGAAAAAAACAAAGGCCCGAAAAACTATTGTCCAAAAGGCAGTCTTTCCTGGAGGCAGTACATTTCTCAAACGGTCTCGTTACGGTGTTAAATTTTATATGTTGTGTGAATCCAGCTCTGGGTACCTATATAACTTTCTTATTTATACTGGAAAAGGCACTTGCCTAAACCAAAAATACGGAAATATGTTATATACAACCCAAATTGTGTTAACATTACTGGAACCGTTGTTAGACAGTATCCCTTGTCTAACAGCGGTTCCAGTAAAATAGTAAAAATAGTAAAAATTAAAATAGTAAAATAGTAAAAATTAAAATAGTAAAATGGTAAAAATTAGTAAAAATAGTAAAAATTAAAATAGTTAAAAAAGGCAAAAGATCAAAATTACACAAACTGTGTAAAAAATGAATGTAATGATGATGATGATAATGATAATGATAATATGATAATGATGAATGAAATGAATGTAATGATAATGATGAAAATAATGAATGTAAAAAAATATTTTATCAATTACTTGATATTTCTTTATATAACGCGTATGTACTATATCAGAAAAATGGTGGAGAAAAAACTAATTTGTGTTTTCGAATGACTGATAGAACGACTCATAACTATGTACCACACCGTAATGATGACCAGCAAACATGGTTGGGGGAAAACTCAGAGTCCGCTAAGACTTACGGAAAAAACATTTCCCGGACTTTATTCCCTGACCGACGAAAAATTTGCTCCAACTAGATGCTGTGCTGTCTGTTGCCACAAACGTGACAAGGGGAAAAAATTCGAAGGGAAACAAGGTACCAATGTGAACAATGTAAGGTGGCCTTGTGTCCAGCTCCTTGTTTTAAAATATATCATACAAAACTAAATTTTTAATTTTAAGTTGAGCACTAAACACAAGACAGTGTTATTTATCAAACACTTGGCTTGAAACCTCGTCTCAACTAATAGAGGTGGAATAATTTCACTCGTTTCAGGCATTTCGCTCCTTTTCAGTCACCTAATAAAATAATATATACTACATATATAATATAACATACACCGATAGGTAACACAAAAATTGATTTTAAACGTACCGTTAATTCCTTGAACTCAAGGTTGCACGTGTACAGCACAATTTGGACCTTAAAGTTACAATGACAAGTGTACAGGTTCTACGTACAGCTAATTAAAATATAAAAGTTCTTTAAAATTATATAAACGTACAGGCTTACTTTATAAATTTCAGTATATTAAGCATACTGGATATCTTACTTTTTGAATTGAACGTAATAAATCTTTTATCTTCTTCTTGACAAACTTCATTATTATTCTATCTTGACATAACACCAAATCCAAACACTTATTACTTTAGCTAAAAAACTCATTTTTCATGTAGCACTAGCTCATTATTGCGCTTCTTCTTCTTGTTCCCGAAATTATATTGGAGGTTTTGGCCTATTGTGCATCTGTTTGTTGATCATTTGCATATACTGTTGGTCGTGACGATCTGAATTTACATAATTCACTTCATGGCCAAAAGTAGCCAAATTAAACCAAATCCTCCCATAGTCAAAACCAGCTGAACCTTTTTTTTCTAAATTTCTTAAATAGGTTTTTTATTTTTTAAATTTTATAACTATATTATTCGCAACCAAATTTTATTTATATTTATACTTAAACTTTTATTTATAGAATTACTGGAATTTATGATAGCCACACTCTCTTTAAATTTTCTATTAAAAACGTACTTTTCTTTATATAAAATTTTTTCACCATCTTGATCTATATTACAATTATTAAGTAAACAATGATCATGAAATACAGAATTTAACCAATTATATCTTAAGTCAGCAACGTGTTCTTTTAATCTGATATTTAACTTACGTTTTGTTTCTCCAATATAAATACTAGCATTCTTACAAGTACTTTATTTTTTAATTTTATTTTATATTGTACTGTAACAGTATTTTTTAATATTGTGAATTATATTCTATTTTTATTTTTCAATTTTTGATCTTTTTCTGATTATAGATGTATATTTGTAAATATTTTATTATTTTTCATGTATTTTTTCATTTTTTATTTTAATTTTATTTTTATGTTAGTAAATTTATTTTCATTTTATGTTGTATTATGTTTCATTTCTTAAATTATTTTTAAACGCTAACCGACGCTAACTATGAACGGCAGCTTTCCAGCACGACACTGGAGTCATGCAGACAAGCCAACATCGCAGGCTCCTGTACCCCTGTAAAGTTAGCTATCCAAAGAAAAAGATGCCATTTAGGAACCAACTAGAGCACATTCAAAAAAATTAAAAAAAAATTTTAACTCAAATGATGTTTTTTTTAATATTCAAAATGAAAGGTATTTAGCGATTTACATTAGAGTCGTAAAGTCCGAGATCCAAGGGTTAATAAATACAAAATGATCTTCAGAGAATTTAGCAATTTAAAAATTTACCTATCTTTCCAAAGGGATTCTTCGAACTATAAGTCGAGAATCTCTTACATCTGAAGTAGTTAATACACTTAAATTATTTACAATACAAAAATGTATTTCTTGTGATACTATCATAAAATCAATTACACTTCATTCTTTTATTGCATGATAAGTAAAATTGCCTTCTTCGTCTCCTGGTAGTAGACCGTTTAAACAAATAAAATTGTTGCCCTCACGAAAATTATATAAGATTTTTCCTCTATCATTAGCAATTGAATCTTTCGAAGCTATCATGGCACTTTGTCAGTCTCCAGTAAAACATTACAAATAAATAGTGTGTCCCATTCGAGCGTTAAAATCAGCACGTAAAAGCAAGCTTGTTTCAGGTAGCTGGTAATTTCCTGTATGCGATAACATGGTTTTGAAATCCTTATCAAACTAAATGTCAGGAAGAATATAAGACACTATTAGTTGCATACTGGTAAACTTTTAATGTCTAATTGTAAAATCAAAGCAAATCGTAATTGAAATATAATTTCAACTAAAAAAATTGTATTTAGTCTATCATAACAATCAAACTATCATTGGGTCTTCAAGGTCCTTTACAACAGTGTGCTACCTGATGATAAATTTTGAATTTATCAGAGAACATTGATTCAATTACTGGTGAAGTATGCCATGTTTTCACTAAACAGAATATATCTATCCATCTTATATTTTAAATTCCAGAAGTTAGAAAAACAATATTTATTATTTAGAACTGCTATAGTGTAGGAAAGATGTTTCGCATTATCGCCATTGTCCGAGTATAAAACATTATGTTGATTATAATTATCATCAAATTTATCATCTTGTTTATCATTAAAAGTTATAGTCCTAATAAAAGGTGTTCGTTATTCGTTTAAAAAAATGTCATTTGTATAATTACAGGCCTTTCACAATTAATTTATTATATCGCAATTTAACGTTGATAGCTCCGTTTCAGCACATTTCTTTACCATAAAGTCATAATCTGGGTCTGATTGCACTAGTATTTGGCAAGTAATCATCATTAATAAATATAATTGAACCGTTCAATTTACTAATACAGTATTTTTAGATATGTTTAATTTATCTTCAGAGTTAAACAATTCACAAATAACGAATGTTTTTAATTAAGTTTAAATTTTCGAATTCGATAAGCACGTTTGATCTTCTCATTCGTAACTTGCAGGTTATTAAATAAATTTTTAACCTTTCTTAGATAATCGTCCATTTTATCTCCGTTCTCTAAACCCGAAATTAGCAAGTTATTTCTTTTCTTTTTTCTTATTTTTCAATCTCATCAACTTTTCATGTAAATTATTACATATTGCATTTATCTCCGTATTTGATTTCGCACTTCTAACGTAAGCTTTCTTATTATTCGAAAACAAAGTTTAAATTCGAGATATACCATAGCAGTATCTATGTTTTTAATTGATGCCTGCATCCTCTATCTAATGGTGCTAAAAGTACTGTACAGCACATGTAATTTATTATTTGAAGTGGCTTGTAGTTTCAACAGTAGTTTAATTATTTCCTAAAAGTTAATTTTTTTTCGGCCCTTATATAAGAAAAAATTAATTAATCTGTTGACTCACCTAAAACATTTTCTTTACTTCTAATTCGTTTCATTACGTTTTGTGGTGATACATCCTAGAGTAGTGGTGAAAAAGTTATTTTGTTCGTGAGATGAAAATTCAGACGTTTTACGAAAAAAAGATACAAATGAGTCTAATCGCAACAGAAAAAAAATTTACGCTAAGAGCCAAGACCTCTAGACAGTGCCCCAAAACCCAATTTCAATAATAACGTCATTTAATAAATCGTGTGGTGACGACTAATGAGGCGAGGCGATGTCAACGCCGCTAACTTCTGAATCAACAGTTCTGTCGTCAGTCGGTTAGGCTGTCAACTTTCACACAGGAAGTATATGGCGTCAACCGTTAGTGTCTTTTTAATCTATAGTCGGCTCTTGCTGAGCAAGTTGTTCGGCAACCGGGGCAAATATGACAGTCAAATTTGTTCGCAAACCGAATTTTTTGAAAAACCAGGAATACGACATCCGAGATTTCACTGCATTATAAACGTTCAGATAAACTATTAAATTATTGCATTTTACTACAGCACAAAGTTTTCCTAATATTTACAATAATTTAGGTTTTTAAAATTCAAGTAAGAGATTTAAAATATATCAGTAAATTCCTTAAATTTGACATAGGAAATTTACCCAATTTCAATTTAAGTTTATTTTCTGGTTGTGCTTTCATACATTCTTAATTCTATAAATTATGTACTCAACATACTTATGTATACATAACATAATATAAACGTGCATGAAATTACCACCAGCTACTGCAGGAGAAACATTATACATGTAAAACATGACTTTTGATGACTTGCAATACGTACGCCTTGTTCGTGTACTATACATCTTTGCATTACAATAAAATTTTTGTTGTAAATAAAATTATTGTTTACAATAAATGTAACAGTTGAAATTTGATTTTATCTGTGTTTGCATAAGAGCTTAAAAATCATTGTTTACAAAGAATTGATATACTAAACGGCTAAACATGCTTTGCAAACTACAGTTTGGAGTGAAATTGGTATATATTATAAAATGAAATTTTTCGTTCATTTAAATATTAACCACTCAGTACTGAAGCATCATCTTAGATGATGGGATAATGAGATACTTTCTGTCTTGTAGGAGATTGGTGTGTTTTCTCTAATGCCATCACGAAAATTGGCCTTGTAAATTTTCTCTGGATTTCTGACTGCCTGCATCCTAGGTCTTCCGAAGTGATATTTTGACGTTTTTACTACTGAAGCCAATCGACTACGATCTTAGCAAATATCATGAAAAAGATTTCTGCTAGAGTTTTGGTAAGTGAATTACATAAAAGCAGAAACTGATAATTAACGATTAAGTTCATATACAATTAGGAAAAATATCGTTAATTTGAATATTTTTAGTATAAAATTAGCAAATTTATAGCTAGTGTATCATAATTCAAGTACGAAATTTTTAAAGAAAAAATATTATGCGATGTACTAATTAATAGAATGTGTTTTGTATATAGCCCTACAGAAAAGAGGTTCAGATATGAAACTAACTTTCCATTCAGTTTGTGTAGTGGTTTTTCAAGTTCATCAGTTTGCCCTATTGTGATTATAGCCAAATCATGATGGGTATGAGAAAAATTCTCATAGAATAGAAAAACTGCAATAATTTCGAAATAATTGCAGAAGAACGAAAGAACATATCTTATCCGTATGGATAAGATTTTCATTTGCCAGTCGATTATATTGGCATTTTAATTTAAATAAATGACAACAGGTTCTGATCACTAGTAATTTGCAGGGATACAAATAATTCGAATTTTTGGGTACTCCAGTTCTACTTATGTTCATAATATATAATTAAAAGAATACAATTGTTTACTTATGTTTCTAAATTTTTTAATGAAAAAAAATATTTTATACTTTTATATTTTTGAATATTCGCCTGTCATAATCTAGCTTAATCAAGTCGATTTGATAGCACGTTCCACAAAAGTGAATCAAATACTAATTTTGTTTAAAATAAATTTTATAAATTCTTGGAATCAAGTAGTGGTTTAGAGGAATTTTTTACTAAATATACAATAAAAAATGTAATTTATAGATTCTAGAGGAACCGGATAGCTTTTATATCACTAAACAAAAATATTCACTGACTTTTAGCGCATGCGCGTGGACATGCGCAATAAATGGATTTAAAGAAGCATGCGCGAGCACAGCGTGATAGACGCACAAAAGTCCTAACATAAGCACTTAACAACGTGCTAAAAGATAATACAGAATGTCAAGGGATTTTTTCCTTCAAATTTTTTTTTTATAACATACCACAAATATTATTATACATCACTTCAATTTTATTTCAATTCAATACAGTTAAAACTATACTACTAAATACATTTGAATACATCGAATAAAGAAATACATTTAACTAATATTGTTACAAATCAGTTTCATTCTATTTGGAATCATAATATTTTGAACATATTAATCATATAAAGATAATTCGTATTATTACACTTCATTGTTGTCATTGTTTTGATTTTCTCGCAAATTATCAATTCTGCATTCTTCCTTTTTGTCCACTCTTTCTTTCTTACAGAAAATATTAATTATTTTATCAATAAGATAATTTAAAGGTGTTTCCACAAATAAATGCATGAATAACGATGCTATCAATGTTAGGCACATCACCATTAGGAACAACATCCACTAACAGAAAAAATGCATGCATTAATTAATTAAAAAGACGAAACTTATTTATTAAATCACTATATTTCTCGGTTTTAAACACTGAATAATCTAAATGTTTAAACATATAGATTATTAAGTGTTTAAAAAGCTTGCATTTAAATTTCCATGTAACGCGTCCGTATAAAATGCAAAAAATTACGTCTGAGTTTAGACTTATTACTATGTTATACATTTATATCAGGTTTTATTACGAGATAGGGAATAAGAGTATTTGGGTGATTTTCCCAGCAACTTAGGTGCATCACCTTTATTCCATTTTATAACAAGGATGATTAAAGTGTAATTTTCCAAGTCTGGTATAAATTTTACTCACTCAGGACGATATATTACAGGAATATTTTCCCATATCATTCATTTAGTTTCCGGCCTATCTCTAATTTTCAGACATTTAACTTTTTTTCACTTTCTTATCAAACCTTGTTGAATAGAATATAGGACTCTACACAAAGCAGACTCTCGGGAACAAATTAGGTCTGTATGTAACTAATAAAAATTTGTCATTATTTCAACTGTTTATTGGTGAACATGAACCCAAGCATTGTCTTCGAGAAAAATCACATTTTAGGTAACGAATTCAGGAAACTATAAACCAGTGATTCCTTTGTGATCCACCATCTTCTTCGTTCCATAAAGTCGTTTCCCAACACATCCAACCATACCTCCAACCCCTAACCCATTTTTTTTTTGTGTGAGAAAGACTAAAAATATTCTTAAGAAAAGTTTTCTATCAAACTCACATTTTATATCTTTACCGTTCTCCAAATCTGGAAACCATCGAAGGCAATGTTTCTTCACACTCTTTTTAAAAGAAGACAGAATATGATTGTCAGTGACCCGAACATTTACCTATAGTCACTGCTCACTTCCCACCTCTAGCGCCTGCTGCTGCCGCCGCACTGCAGCGATAGTGTGCACTATAGAAACCACTTCTTTAGAATATACCAAACCAGTATTCACTCAACAGCTCACAAAAATAGACAGCATTCACCGTTTATTTTCCTTCTAAATACATTTGATCTGTGTCCGTTTTATCTCAACCAACACTATATAGCCATACATCTTTATGAGCCTACTATGAATTTCACTTTCCGATAAACAGTGTCTGTTCGTATCATATAACTGATCTCATCTACACAATAATAAGTCATTTACATATAAAAACCTGCCCTTAGTGATTCCACGGTAATGTGAGTCAACTTTCTAATCCATCTAAACTTCCAATTGATAAAAAAGATATCTTTCGTATTAGTTATCATAACCTGATTATAATACTGTAATATTTACATTATCGGCACTATTATCTATAATAGAGGAGAGGTATGGCAATCGGTCAAACAATGACTTTCTAAGATTTTCACAGTCTTAGACTCAAAAAACATCGAAACGTCGAGAAATGAAAATGGTTCGGGAAAATTGTTTGTATTTGTGTATGTGGGTAAAACACGATTTTAAAGAAGGGGTTAATAAGTGTTGTGCTCTCTATCGAAGTTTTTCAAAATTTTTACAGCGAGGTTTGTTTTCAGGGGATTCTTGCTATTTAATTCCTGTTCTTAAAGATTAGGAGAATTGGGAACTAAAGACAGGTTATGCCTCACTTCTCGAGTGAGATCGGACAACATGACGATTTCACTCGTTATTAGCATTAGGAATTTTTTTTAAATAAAACCTATCACGATCTACAAAATAATTGTTTGCTAATTAATAATAATTAAGAATATCAGAATTATTAGTAATAAGGTATAATAAGAGATGACGCCACTTGCATAGTTTTTGAATGTTTCGGGAGAAAAATGAAAATTCATAAAAAATTGCTGAACAGATTAACAGTAACTCTTCGTTATATTTTTATTATTTATTTTTATTATTAAACTAATCTTACCGTAGTTATTTCTGATGCGTAAAGTCTACTTCGTAACTGACCATAAATATAAATCATAACTAGAACATGAAGCATGTAGATCCAAATAGTTAATTTATCCAACATACAAAATATTCGCAATGAAAAAATTCGATTACAGATACCTGTAATAAAAATATGCTCTTAAAATGAATTAAGAAATAAATCTAGAAATAAAATTCTTAAACAATGATTGAACTTTACGTGAAATTGCTTCAAAACTCATTTACTTACCACCATATCCTGTAATACATGCAACAGAAATCCATGCGGTTGCAACGGTAAAAGCAAATGGAGATAATGTGTGATGTAAATACACTATAGTGTCGTTTGGTGACATTTCTCTTTTATAACCGTGCAATCCAAATATTGCCAGCATTAATAATATAATACTTCCGACCCAAAATACCAGAAGGGTTTTCTGTAATATCATTTAAAATTGTTTTCAACTATCAAATATTATTATTATGTTAAAATTTGAAAAATTTAACACTTATACATGGATACATGTATAAACCGGGAGAAGAGAGAAAAGCAAATTGCTGATTAGGTATCTCTTGCTTCAATCGGAATTTAATTAACGCGCGAAATTAATTGCGGGAATATCTTCATATATGCGGAATAAGTAATAATTTATTCAGCTCTACCAGCTTTTCCTACTTTACATAGATACCATATCACGATCAGTTCGGTTTTGATATACGCCATAGCCTCAAGAGATTAATTAATTGCGTAAACCAAGGATACCTGTAACTATTGTAAAAATATTTTGTTTCCAGATTTTGGATACATCTAACATTGAAAAACATTTTTCAATTTTAAATTGATTTTAATAGTCGTTGCGCTGAAGTTATCGATGTAAAATGTTGTGTGATCTCTTGCTTCTATATATGTTTATAGCATAAATCTATTTTATATACGGTATACAGTACAGAAGTTAAACTTTAAATCGTATATACCGCTATGCAAAATATTTTTGTGCACGTAGTATATAATTATAGTACAGAGGTACTTCATACTTCGAACTACTGTAATTAAGAACTCAGATGTTGAACTTTACAAAATTTTTATTTCCGGTTCAAACTGCGCATGCCGTAAATTAAGTGCGCTCGAAAAGTAAACACAATCTGTCGTGGCCAAGTGGTCCTTTCGCTTCCGCTGTCATGTTAATGACTGACTGTGCAAGCGTAGAGAGCGTGAATATGTTGCCAAAAGAGATGATAATGTTTCTACCTCTTCGTGAGTGCTGTACGGCCACACTTACGCCATGAAATGGGTGAAAGTAACGTAAAAATAATGACGTCACATAGTGGCGTTGAACTCCTCAAAGAGAAGAGTGAATGGTTGCGCTGTACAGAAGTAAAAACAATATTATTTGACAAAACGTAATTTATATAAATTTATGTAATAAGTTTGAAAAATATTAAAACAAATATGTTTTTGTCAATATTCAGAAAGTATTAAAAAACTATATTTACTCATTCAATGGCATGTGCGGAGTATTTAGCAGGAATACGTTAAGATCATAAAAAAAGACAATGAAAATTAAATATCTTATTTCTAAAATTAATAATCACATAAGTTGAGTAAACGTCATTATTATTAAACTTAAAATACTGAGTAATTACTAAAGATAAATTGGAAAAATTCGAATAAATTTGGGTGAACGAAATTAAAATACGTTACAATGAGCTCTAGAGGGAGTTTTAGCATTCAAATAGAGCCAAGTTTGTTGGGGAAAACATTAATTATATGGGGAAAACATTAATTATATACGAAAAACATCTTTGAAAAAAAAATTCGAATCATAACTTCTCACTGTTGCACTTTTGGTGCTGCAAGCAACTAAAAAGCAGTTACGTTTGTGAAAACACTAAATATACTCGTTTATTTTAGCAATTATATGCATATTCTCATCACACTAGAAATATAGAATTTCATTGCATATGCAACCATCTCAACTTGGACTGTTTGTTTGGGTTGATCAAACAAGGGAAAATGGCTGACAAATTGTAGAAATTGCTATACTTATTATTCAGCAAGACGTTTTATTACAGATAGGCTAATTACAAGTAGCAACATAGTCAAACACTGTACTGCATTACAAAATAAACACAATTCATCACAAAAAATAATTCGCATACAAAGTTTAATACGATATTGTAAATTACATGTCATGTTCCTTTATTCTGCAGGTTATATTTTTTCGTAGGGTAAAGAAGGGCTGCCTGGGTAAGACTACGCAGTAGGCTGAGTACGCAGGGTAATTTATTACAGATGGCAACACTACTGGCGGTTTTCGATGTGACGTTTTGCTGTGTCTACAACAGCTGTAATGAAAGCTATATTGTCATCGGTAAGCTCAGCTTCATTTAGAATTCACAAAGTAAAATGTGTTATTCTATTATTTGTATGTAAGTTTTGGAACTTGAAACTTTAACTTTACTTTACTGTGACATAAAACAAAAAAACATTATTTTCATATTATATTCTTAAAAAGCTAATTTTTACCGAAAGGATGAGAGTTTGAACTTTGTGTATGAACGGTGCTGGCACATATCGGCGACTCTGTATAGCACTTCTTGGGAGACCAAGAGTACACAGCAGCTGTTAAGAGTGTACTCTTAGTCTCTCAATATTTCTTTCTCTTTAATGTCCATTTAAAAGTTTAATTATTGTATAATTCTGTTTATATATCTGTATGTGTATTGTAAATACCTATTTATACCAAATATTGTTTTAAAGTAGAAGCTTCGTTTATTCGTTGCTTCAAGTAAAAATAAAGAAAAGTGAACGTACCTTCTCGAAAAATGCTAATTTGATCTTTTCTTTCTAGAAATTTCTTTTTTCTATGAAATGGCGCCGTATAAACATAAAAACAAAATGAGAGCTTGTCACTGCAGTTGTCATAGACTATGAACTTTTTGTCCGTACATTAGTGGCCGATCGACAACTGAATGAATTTCCAGCTAAATCTGCTGCAGAAACGAAAGATACTCCAGCTGAATCTGAAGAACAACCAAATAATACTTGAGCTGAAACTGCAGACGAAACAGCAGATCTCGAATAATCCTTACACCTATCAAGAATACAATTAATTCTTTCGGAAAATGAGACTTCAAATACCACTAGACGCATTGTAGGTTTTCGCACAATTTTTCCTCTTTCACAAATCGAAAGAGGACGAAGATAAAGAGGAAGAGACCGCACGAAAATTTGAAATAATTACCTATTCACCATTCAAACATGACTTACAAGGGGAAAAAACGAAAAATAGAACTTTCAGCAGGCAAAAGTAAAAAGAATGGCAGAAGGAGCTCTAGAGAAAAAAGCTAAAACAGACGGTAAATGTACCGGTACACCTCGAGTTACGTCGTTTCGAGTTACATCGTTTCTCGATTATACGTCGTTTGTCAAAAAAGTATATGGAAAAATAAAAATCAAGTTTAAGTCATTTTATTTGACTGTACATACGTCTGACAAAAATATTGAAGTCGTGATATCACTAGAAAAGCGTCAAAAGCACATAAAATCATATTAAAATATGTACATTTACAGTAAATGTTAATATAATCATCATAAATCCTAGAAAACGAAAGATGAAAACATCTGTGTTTCTATGTTCTCGTCTTATTTTGCGGTCTTTAATTGCTGATTATTGGCATTTTCCACCGTAGTTCGACTTACGTCGTAACCAGTGGTGATATTCGAAATAGTTAACAAAGGGTTCTCTAGCAGAAAATTTTTCCCTGACAATCACCGACAAACGAAATGGAAGTTTTGACTAGAAATAAATACAATACCTTTTCTTGCGATATATCTAATAATCAGTGGCGTATTTGGAACGTAACGAGCCCTGGGCGAAGACCAGATAACAATAGTATATTAGTGATGTCGACCTTTTTTTTTTCACTCCGAATGGCACTGCTGATAATAGACAGATGTCATCATCTCTCGAAATACAATATTCTTTTTATTTCGCTGTCCATAGCCCGACACGTATTCCACAGCCATCTTGTATTATCTCGCGCGCGTGGGATTGTGGGATCTCTCTTATGACTGAATCTAATTTCAAGAACTCTCTTGAATCGATCGCAATTAAACCTCGTTTTGGTCGAGATTGAAAAGGTCGAAAGAGATCGCACCAAGACATAGTCCCCGACCTTGCTCATAATCTAGATTGCAATGCTCGGTGCGAACGGGGTATAAGGCTCTAGTTTAGTAGTATTACAGAGTATAATACGTATACTTTAATATATTAAAAGAAAACAAAACCACTGAGAAATGTTCCCTGTTTTTAACAAGGTTCGGAAAACTGAAAATTTTAACAACGGTTTCGGCCGAACCTGTGCGAACCCGCTGAATATCACCACTGGTCGTAACTACACAAGTTAGATAATGAAAATAGACTCATTAATGTTTACAGTAATATGTTTATATAAGATTGATATCTCAGGCTCTTCTCTTTATAAACTTGAATTGAATATGATCAAAACTACCAATACTAATTGCAAGAAAAGTAAGTATACTTAGGAATACACTTATTTCTAAGTGTATTCCTAAGTGCTTTTCTAGAATGTTAAAACCAGATGCTGTTTAAGTGCTGGACAGATAGTATTACTTCAATTCTTCGAGCATCTGTAAAACACCGTTTACAGCCATCTCTAAGATTAAGTTCATCCATCTCAAACATGTATGATAATTCGTTTAAACTGCAGCTCAACAAATTTCCGAAATTTGTTGAGCATATGCTTTATAGCAGTGTAATATTTAAACCAAAAATATGTCTGTTAACATATCTTCCACGGCAAATCCAGTTTCATTTTGGAAATTATTTGCGCTCTCTTCGCTAAATTTTAAACAAATGATATAGGCAGCCTTGTACAGTACATGTACTGGAGAATTCTGTTGTTAAATTATTTTTCTCTAGCCATTTCTATCTCTTACGTTGCAATAAGCATTGTTCTTGCTAAGAGAAATGCAATTCTTTCAATCTAGATAACAGATTACTAATGTGTCCGACATTTTCTTGAATATAATTTCTGTTGACCCAGATTTATTTCAGCATATGTGAAAAAATTTTTCTTACGATTTTTTCTGGTGAGAAACATTCTAACTAACATTGGATACATTTATTAACGTCTGTATCGTTACCTCTGTCTACTGACACAAAAAAGGAATTGATTTTCACGAGAGTTACAAGGAAGGACAGTGAGCATTCAGCTTACCAATCATTGATTGCGTATGATGATTTGGTTTCACTGCACTGATACTGATACTATTACACTATGCAAGAACATTTTCTTGAACAATGCTCTTGCAAACGATTCTGATGTCATTTGTAAATTGCGCTTAAATAAACTGCAAGTGACAGAACTTTTGTCTTCATTGCCTGAGAGATTTTTAACGAAATTAAAGTGGTAAGAATCGTAATATTTGTATATCATATAGAATACATAATATATGCTACATAATTATAAGCTGTTGTCTGTAGCATCATTTTTAAAAATGATACAGAATGTCTTTTTAGTTGCTATTCTAGCAGCAGCGTGTTTTTCTGATTCAGCATGCTTTCACAAAAAAAAAAAATACTTTTTTTGTCTCAATAGCAATCGTACTTTTGCAAACAGAACATTCAATATAACACTGTCGTAGAGATGAGATTTTAGCCTATGGAAAACCATGTAAGTAATTCTCTTTATGGTATTTGACTTCATTCGTGAATCCAGTCGCAACATACTGTTACATTTTCGTTTGTGGTATCTCAGGCGAGACTGGATTTGGATTCAGAGTAAGAGTTCTTAATTTACAATCAGTGAATGCAAGCCACCTCCGACAAATATTCGAAAACAATGATTTTAATCCTATATAATTTTTGAACTGGTTTTTGTAAAAGCACTTTATAACATTTGTAAAATTTTCGTCGAATACACCCGCAAATATTCCACTTATACACTACTAGTAGCACATTTTTAGAACATATCTTTTACATCAATAATAGTATAACTACTAGTAAAATATAAGTTAAATACCACACCATCGAACGTAGCCGGGATTGACGGTTCCACGCCCGTTTACGACTGTTTAGCCTGGTAATCGCTCGTTCCCCAGCCTTGTGATAAAGGAAGCATGCAATTATTACTATCATGCTTCTGATAGTTCACGGTTTTGATCCACGGAAACGTGAAGTAAACATTTTTTTGGATTATCTTCTAGGGCGGGCAGAGGGCGAAATATCAGCCTAACGAAAAAATGACGGGCAGAGGAAATTCATTCATATGAGAAGCATCGCAGAAAATTATTTTGACTGTGGAACATACTATTCACCTCTTTCAGCTTTTATATTTTCGTAATTACGCTCATATTGAAAATTATCAATATCTCTCACGAAGATTTCTGTATTGCATTAATGTCTTGCATAAATAAAATGTTTTTGCTTGCAGCGTGAAAAGTGCGATAGAGGGAAGTTTTTGTACAGAAATATCTTCTGCATGTCCTGAGATGTTACCCTTCAAATTTAAACTAGTAACTGTGTCTGTACAAAGCATTGAATATAATTCGTTAATTAATTACAAATACTCGGCTGTTTGGTTAAATGAAATTTGTAAAATTGTATGCATTGCATAAAAAATACTAATACTTACATGGCCAAATTTCATTTCTTTTTTCTTTAACAGAAAGCATCCAAATAAAAATCCAGTAAAAAATGAGTTGAGGTGTGTGTAATAAGGTTTAAAGTAATTGTGATTTAAGTAATTTTCATATTTTCTGAAAATAATGAGAAAACAACAATATAAAAATATTAGTATAGCAGCAGTACATACAAAATTAAAATAAATGTGTACATTTCTTACATTAAATAGAACAAACCGCAGGAACATATTGATAGATTCAACGAACACAATAAGATACAGCCAATCTATATTTTGCATATTATAAAGAATTTATCCGTTTCAGAGCCTATCAACGAACACAAAGAACGAAAAACTATTCTAATATCTTATGCCCGATTTCTTCTTAGGCGGCTCGAAAACACAAGAGTTTTTCGGAGATAGATCGTTTAAACACGTGTTTAAATAACGTTCATCTTCGTGCCCATAGGGGGAAAAACGTTATTAAATAAATAATTTTCCTCATTTTGCAGGCGAATATTTGTATTATTATGAATGGAAATATTTGTACGTTTTGCAAATTATTCGTTGATGCACATTATTTTGTTACATCATGCTGCGAGACAATTAAACTCTTCATAGTGCATTAATAATACTAAAACAAAAGTAATAACAACTCCAAAATATTTCATAATGAGAAAGTATGGACTCCTATTGAACGCTATCTACAGCCGTCCAAATACCATCTAACTTATGTCAGGATAATTCAGTCCACGCAGAAAATATTCTCATATAAAACTTTGTACTAAATCTCACTACTGTCCGATTTTGGCGCAGCAAGCAAAATCTATTTTATTTGTTTAAAACTCTTACACTATATAGAAATTTTAGCGATTCAGGAGATACTTCTCAGCATGGACCTCATTGTGATATGTAATATCCGAAAACGATGAGCAGTGTGTTGTTAGCCCTGACTAAATTTTGTTATTTGTGATAGTTCTAAAATGCAGTAAGATCAGCTGTTTTCATGATACCAAATTAGCACTTCAGTTCTATTAATTCAATTTCTAAATGCCCACAACGAACGGTCTCATAAACTAGGATTCAGTTCGTGTTATTTTGTGTATTTAAGTTGCCTCGCTATTGCCTTGCCATAATCAAGAATATTGGTAGCATATTTTTATTGAAATTTATTTTGTTTGTTCACTATATAGAAATTGGTTGCATTTAGATTGTTAAACATTTCTTTGAACAGCGTTAAATAGGAATGTTATGGCTAACGGGAATCTGAACTGGGCACAAGTTCAAGGTGATCGACACCCGAAAGTCCGTATCCCAAAGTTCAAACATATTCTGGGGTATACGTTCGTTTTTCTTGCTTTGCACTCGCCGACGTCCTAGCAACAAGTCACCAAGTAACAAAGTGTTTGAATTTGCGGTTTCTCTCCTACTGCGCAGGATTACTATTGCAAGGACTACCGTTGTCGCGGCTAGGGGGCTTCTGAGTTAGAGGCGTTCAGTCATAATCTCACGAATAATAGCTTCGCATCATTTGCCACTCGCCCAAGCACATGTAACAAGTGTCCGTTACAAGGAGTACTCTAATAAACATCACTCGGTAATTAAATATAATGTACAGTACAACATTTTTTTATCTTGTGGTTATAATAATTAATATCTTACAAATTGTTAAAGATTTAAAATACTTTTTAGAAGAATATTACTATTTTTGCCAGAGTTAGTAATAGTGTAATGAAAAATAGACCACCAATGCCAAGCAGTTTTATTCCCTGATCACTGAAATTTAGATCGTGGGTTCGC
Organism: Centruroides vittatus; assembly: GCF_030686945.1. Classification (NCBI taxonomy): domain Eukaryota; kingdom Metazoa; phylum Arthropoda; class Arachnida; order Scorpiones; family Buthidae; genus Centruroides; species Centruroides vittatus. The sequence continues at coordinate 22,485 of NW_027122001.1, forward strand.
GCCTCGCGAAAACAGATTGGCCAGGTGGAGTTTTCCGGGTTTCTTCAAGACTATTACGCCTAAATAGCGGCCAGATACCCTTAAAAACTTCTCAACACGTGAGCACTTCGCACACGTGTTGCGTTGGTTTAACTTAATAACACGAACGTAATAAAAAATGTGTATATTGTTTTCTTTTATGTAATAACTAAATTTTAATATTTCCTGTTTTTGGCTGGATAACGTATATCTGATTTTTACTTCACAGTGTTATGTCTTGTAAATAAGTTTGTATAAAATTCAAGTACTTACGTATATAAGACAGAATAACCAAACATTGTGTGATCTTTGTATACAATTGTATTAACGACGTGCGATACAACTCCTGCCACGATTAACATCACTGTGATAATTTTTCCATAATTCGGCCATCTGAAAATAAAAAAATATATATACATTTCTGTTGTTTATAGCATTGATATTACCAGGGGCAAATTTTCTGGACTTGCTTAGCATGTGCCGCATGCTTAAGAGAAAGTATCGACTGTCAACATATTTTTATATGAGAACAAATATGCCAATAATAATTTATTCTAACGTGTAAACTCTTTTATCATTTGTGTTCACTTTTACATTGACAGCTAACGGCTAGAAATTTCAAGTCAGTGTGATGCTTGCGGGAACCACGATCGCTTGCTCGTGTGGAGGTTTGCAGTAGAAAACATGACGTCATTCGAAGCATTTAACACGACCAGATTGTATCGAAAGCTCGCGTTATCTAGTCAGTATACATGTATTGTGTATAGGGGTGAATCTATATAGAGATTAATAGGGCTTAAGCCCTGGTCCCCAGTATCAATTTTCCACAAAATTTTAATTATTATCACAAATTTTTAATACTTTTTCATTATAATATATTTCATATATTTCACGTGTAGATAAAATGTGTAGATAAAATCAACAAATGTATATGAATATACACAGAAAAATACAGAAAGAAATTGTAAGAGCAAAAGAAAACTGTCTGATAATTAAATGCGAGGAAATGGAGTTATTGGACAGAGATCATAATTCCAAAAACGTACACGAAAAATTAAGGAACTAACAGGAAAGTTTCCACTAAAAACAGGATGTGTAGAAAAAAGATGGGAAAATAACAACAGTTTTGGTAGAAATGAAAAAATCATAGAAGAAATATATTCAAACACTTTATGAACATCAAAGGTATTTCGAAGAACTTGAGATAGATGAAAAAGGCCCAGATATTATGGTAAAAGAAGTGAGACATCCAATTAAAAACAGGAACGAAGGTAAGGCAACTGGACCAAATGGAATTTACTTTGAACTGGTCAAAAATATTGGTGTCGAAGGAATAAATGCATTAGCAGACATCTTGAAAAACATACACGAAAAAGGAAAGGCACCAAATGAAAACAACTATTTTATTATGGTTCTTTACCTAAGAAAACAGGAACTATAAAACATTGTGAACACAGAACAATTAGCTTGCTAAACCACATAAGCAAAATATTACTAAAAATCATTCACAACAGAATATATGGCAAAATTGAATGTAACATCAATAATATTTAATTTGGATTTCGAATGGGAGTTGGTACAAGAGAAGCAATCTTTGCTCTCTCTGAAATCGCTGATAAAACAATCGATATGAATGTCCCCATTTTTATGTGCTTCCTGGACAATGAAAAAGCAGTTGATAAGATACGGCATAAGATACGGCATGACAAACTACTTAAAATACTTTGTAACCTAGAACTAGACAAAAGAGACATTAAGATCATTAAAGATGCATACTGGAATCAGAAAACAAAAGTTAGATTGGGAAATGAAGAATCTGAATGGATTGAAGTGAAAAGAGGGGTTAGACAGGGCTGTGTACTTTCACCAATCCTATATAATTTGTATGCTGAGTACATAATGCAGGAGGCCCTGGAAGATAGAACAGAAGGTGTAAAGATTAACGGTATAAGCATTAACAAACTCAGATATGCAGATGACACAGTAATTCTCGCTACATCAGAAAAAGATCTACAAATATTTATAAATAAACTAGTATAAAAAAGTGAAGAAATGGGACTGACAGTAAATACAAAGAAGACTAAGTCAATGTGCATAAGTAAAGATAAGTACAAAATAAAGAAGAAATGCAAAGGAGAGAACCTTGAATAAGTAGATAGTTTCAGTTATTTGGGGAAAAGATTTTTTCAAACAATAATGTATCAAAGGAAATCCGAAGCAGAATTGGACAAGCTAAAGATAAGTTTAACCAGATGAAAAACATTCTATGTGAAAAGAAACTAAATCTACAATTAAGACTAAAAACGCTAAAATGATACATTTGGCCCATTTTGCTTTATGGATGTGAGGCATGGACACTACAAAAAGACATGGAGTGGAAAATTGAGGCTTTTAAAATGTAGGCAATCAGATGAATGTTGAAGATTAAGTGGACTAACAAGACCACTAATGACAAGATGTTACAGATGGCAGATACTAAAAGAAAATTAATGAAAATAATAAAGAAAAGAAAACTAGCATATTGTGGACACATACTGAAGGGAGAAAAATATGAAATCCCAAACTACATTAGAAAGAAAGATTGAGGGAAGAAGATCAAGGGGAAGAAGACGAGACTGGATGGATGACCTTAAGAACTGAACAGGACTAGATGCTTAAGAAATTATTCGTAAGACTTACAATATAGATTCGTGGTATTTGCTGGCCGCCATCCTCCCCTAGGGAAAGGCACAGGAAAAATAAGAAGAGAAGATAAAATCGATTTTATAATAGTCTATACTTTTTTATTTACACCAAATAACGTTTCTGCCTATTGTTTTGTACTAGAGATAGGTCTATTATGCTTATTATAACTTTCAGCAGCCCAACAATTTTGCTCAGGATTCGCCCATGGATATTACACAGAATTAAACACGAAACTTTCTGAACTATCTGTAAATAATTGTTATATCTGTTAAACTTGTAATCAAATCACGATATCACACGACATCATAATCATATTAAGTATTTGGTAGCGAGTTCACGTCTAGCCAACTGGCTGACAAGTTAAACTTTTTGCGGTTTTCATGACGTATTTACACCTAAATAAAGAATAGTTTTCCGGAGAAATTACTTCCAAAAGAATCTTCTATTTCAAATCGTTTAACTGTGACAACTTTCTTCACTAAGTAAATGTGTTTTATATTGATATAAAATATCGCACATTTTGAAATTTACTCTAAAAATTCGTAATAAGAATAGGGTATTATGATGGTAATAAAGTTTAAAAATAAACGGACAGAGAACTAAAATAACAAAAATGTTAGAAAAAAAGAAAAAAACCTTCTGACAAACCTATCTTCACTAATAATTTAATTTTCATAATTGATATCCAGATTTACGTATACATAAAAATAAGTCACAATCACAATTATTTGTCAAAGAAATGATTTAATTCCGTTATTAGTAATCATTTTTGAATTTTCAGATGTGAATTTTCTGTTTAAATAAAAGGATATATTTATGGTCAGAAAAAATAATCAATATCCAGTAATGTTAGCAGCAAGTACTGTACAGTACATGGTATCGACTAAAAATTTTTAATTATTACGTTCCACGACTTACCTTTAAGTCTTAATTCTTTCGCAATCTCTACTTAAAATTTTGTATGGCTTATCTGTTTTTTTTTAAAAAAAGCTTATCTATATTTCGATCATTGCATGAATAACGAGTTTGTATGAATAAACAGTAGACAGTTCTTCCTGAACACAGCTTTAAAAGCTAAGTTTTTATTTTAGCTAACCTCAGCAAAATCAAACTTTTTTCACACTGGGCAAATTAAATGATTTCTTTCAAACTTTTTAGCAACAGAAAATACTGGTTACACCAATGATCTCCACTTTATAATGACTAGACCAGATGGGAAGAAAAGCTGGTTCACGTTATGGTATATCGAATGTTTGATTATTCCAATATATAAAACAGCGACGTTTATTATCCTAAAAATTATCATTCTGTATCCTTAGTTCTTGTAATTGGAAAACAGTTTATTAAATAAGAGAATATAAAGATTAATTATTAGGTATAATATTATTTCATGTCAGGAGCAAGCAGGTTTCCAAAATTATGTCACAATTACTGAAAGAGTAAAGATACTAGCGAAATGACTGACTGCTTTAGCATTAATATTGAAGTTTTGCAGGGTGATATAAAAGTTATTTTTTTCAATTTATATCTTAATGGTTTCTTCGTGGAAATTACTAAATCTGGTATTTCCCTCTCCGTTCAAGTTAACGCATGAGAGTACTGTATACAGTCAAACCTCAGCTTTCGAACTTAATTTGTTCCTAAAAGATTTTCGAAAAACGATTTGCCATAAATCAGAAACAAATTTTCCCATCATAAGAAACAATATAAAATTAATTAGTCCTTTTCCGACCCACAAAACAAAACATACACTGGAAACCAAAAGTTAAATTACAAGTAGTTTTTGCCTCAACTTTTGAAATAAAGCACCAAAACATTTTAAAAATGTAGACGTATATGGAAATTTACATGACGAATACAAAAATAGCAAAATATCTTGTCAATATGGAAACTACGTACGTGTAATTCAATGTTTAGTGGTTCGCTGGTTAGAACGTTACTTTGACTTTGCTGTTTTTTGTAATCAAACTTCATTTAAACTGTTTTTTTTTAATTAAGGCATATCAATTAACATTCTAATGGCTTCTAGGCATCGTTTAGATGATTCTTTAAGATGGCGTGCTATTGGATGAATGAAAATGGGGCTTAGTCAAGCTGATGCAGCAAGGCGCCTAAAAGTTTCAAGAATGGTGGGTTCACGGCTCTGGAAACAGTTTACTGTTAGAGGGGATATCTCAAGAATTCCCGTGGAAGGACGTCCAAGAGTTACCATATCGCAAGTTGACCGGTTTTTGTAAGTAACTGCCAAACGCAATAGAAGACTAACATGCATGATGCTTGCTTCTGAGCTTGAATAAGCCACAGGAAAAAGAATTTCTGTCAGAACTGTATCCAGAAGGCTTGCTGCTGTTGGTTTTTATGCAAGCTGCCCAGTTGTGTGTATTCCATTGTCACCGTTTTACAAAAAAGTGCGTTTGAATTGGAGTTGTCAACATCAAGACTGGACAGACCACAAGTGAAGCAAAGTTCTGTTCACAGATGAATTCCGTTTTAGCCTACAGAGTGATTGTTGAGTGTGTCGCCATTTCGTATTTTAGTTTGTTTCGGTTCTCGGTCCCCTAATTACCTACAAGTCTAATTTTTTTTATGCCTGCAGGATTTCGGCACCTAATACTTTGTGTTAAATTTAAACTCCTGACACGTACTCCTTCATCCTTCTAAGCTGGTAACACATCAGGCAGTACGACTTTATAAGCAAGACATAGTCTTGTCAATAATAATATTATAATATAATATATAACATTATTGTATATACAGTATAACATTATCATACATACGGTATTTGTCATTTAATTTAACATAAGTATATTTAATTTCGATATTTTGAATGGCATTTGTATTATCTCAATGTCCATCAACATGCTTTTATTAATTAATTAATTTAAATTCCTGTGCACGCGTACCAAGAAACGGAAATGACATCTTTCCAGAATGCATAATGAAATCTAATTTAAAAAGCAAAGTCATAGATGATTCGGTACGTGACGCGTGGCGATCTCAGCACCACTAATTTCTGAACTAATTATCCTGTCGACGATTGATCGAGTCCTCGACAGGATAAAACAGGATGTATAAGAAATTGACCCTCTCTAAACGGACAACTTCCTGTAGTTTAGTAGAGTTAGATTCAATGACAATTTTACTTGTTATTTGCATTTACGATTTTTTATTATACCATTCCTACCTTCAAAATTAAGCTTTTTGCAATTTTATAATAAGTAAAACTTAAAAATTTTTTAAATTAAATATCATAACAGATAGCGCTATCAAATATGTCCACGTTAGTTATGAACCTTGTTGCTGGACTTTAAAAAATGTTATGTTAATAGGTGATACTATATGTATTTATTTTTTCTAAGCACAAAAAAAGGATCCACTATGTTTAATAACGGTCAAAAAATTTATATATTTCAATGTATTAAATCTAGATGTATATAGCAAATTGAAAAAAATGTATTCATTTTTTACATACAGAAAATAAATGATTTTAAAAGTATATAAATACGCGTGCGCGCGCGCGCGCGTGTGTTTGTTTGAGTATAAAAATGCATTTTATTTAGCGTTGCTTTGAAACACAATGAATAGCTAATCAACGATTCTCAAATTACTATGTGTAATCCACTGATAAAAGTATTTTTCATGAATATCTACTAGAAATTTATGTGGATAACACGTCTTTGTGTTACCAGAGATAATGCATATAGAAAAGTAGCTGTTCATATCGTGCCTGAGTTTCTATCATTTTTGTCTATTTGCCCTTAGTAGGAATTATGTGTTGCATAAAGAATTCCACTTAGATTAATCAGTATAACTTAAGATGCCCCCTAGTCAAAGTACAAGTGAAAAAACTTTAATGTGGTTAAATAAAATATAACCGGAATTTTTCACATACATAATAATACTAGATTTTGTACGTAAACGATTTTAGTTTTATTGTTTAAAAGTATTAAGGGTATAACGTATTTATTTAATACCCTTTTATTACTGGAAGGAATGTTTGCACTAAATAGTTGTAGGGTAGATATTGCATATGAATGAGGCTGGTAACATATATACTGTATATGTTGTCATTTTATACTTATTCAATGTAATCAATATTTACTGAATATTTTTGTATAACCAATTTTGTCAATAATACACTCAGGCCGAAAAATCGCTATCGTAAATACCACCAATGAATACACAAGTCCTACTTTTTTTTATTAAAAATTAAACAAAGTATTGTTAGAGCTGGAAATTAGTGTGTAATATAGAACACAAGTAGTTACAGTTTGTTCGTATGAAAAACTCTTCATGACAAACCAATCATGTGAGCAATAGTAATAGTAATATAGTAATAGTAACATAGACTAACGGGTATAGCTTTTTTTTTAATCTTCGAATTTTTAAATAAAACATTTATCAAAAACACAATAAAAATAAATTCTTGATAATTTATTAATAATATCAAAATATTTTTACTGATATTTTGAAACTAATATCTGAACAAATAATGAACACTTATAAGAAGACCTATAGTTTTCTAAGGGTAGAAAGGATCAAAATTAAAAATAAAAACAAAAAAACGTACCTGTTATTTATGTAGAGTAAAGGTATAGCGACAAGAATTTGCTGAAACAAAGCGCTTATAAACCATAAATGTTGAAGTGTCTGTAAAAGTAAATAACATTTACTTAATAAATTATATTTTTAGTAATGCTATATAATGTATATATTTTTATTTTTACAATGATTTTTTCAAGTTTGTATTCTATGAAATTATTGTAATGAAAAACATATTTGGACCAATTCTCTGCAATTTCATGTACACCGTTTAACACGTCATTCCAATGAGGACCATCGCTTAGAAGAGGTAAAATAATTGTTGCTGCTACAAGACAAAATACTGGCACTGATAATCTGTAATAGAAAATTGTATAGTGAGAAAATTAATTCAAAAATCATCATCAAATAAAACTTCTTTAATAAGACTAGTTTTGCCGTAGTCGTTTCTGAAATCGTAACTGAGCTTATTTACATGTATACGGTCATAACCATCGTTACTGAAGCATATTGCTAGAGGCTCAGTAGTGGCCGAGTGGATAACAACTGAACGCTGGTAGTTGCTCGCTGATTTTTTTTCTAATGACGTAGGATACTCTACTTAAGCTTGCCGCGTTCATATTTTACGTTTAGCTCAGACATTGCGGGTGGCACACGGCCATTGTTTATGTGTTGTGTCACCGTATCTCACCAAACCGAATTTCATTTACTTCAATTATTGCTGTAGTGGATGTAATTTTCTAAACTATGTTTTATATGCCAGAAATTGATCAACAAGTGATTCAACAACTGAAAAATAAAAAAAAAGAATTTTATATCAGAAACACCCAACTGCTTATTTCAACTTTCCAGCAAGGTCGAAATTGACCAGTAAGGGTCTATAAAACTTTTAGAGAGAGTCGATAAAGTATGAAAATATGAAATTTTTAGCACACACACACACACACATATATATATATATATATGTGTGTGTGTGTGTGTTGTGTGTGTGTCTGTGTGGTACTTAACGAAAAAAATATTGAAGCTATCGATTCATGAAAACAGTTTGTGAAAATGAGCTAATGTCTGAGAAGCGTTGAAAACTTTGTGAAATAAACAACATGTGTTTTCAAGGACTTCTGAATAATGCTTCAAAAATGTTTTTTTTTTGTAACGTTGTTTATATTCATAAATTAAATGTCTAGGAACGATAGCACTAATCATTGTCATCAGAATGACGTATGATAAAACTGACTTTCTTGCTAACAGCATTTTGTGATAAAATAATTAATCACTAAAATACGCTGATAATTCGACTATAGTAGATTATAATACATAACGAAGCGAATTTGTAATGCATTAAAGATGTATAATATTTGTAAAAAGTATTTTAAAAGTTTGACTTCATGCTTAAAATAAAATTTAATTAATTTATATCCGTTAATAATATCAATTAAAATTATTGGAAATGTGTAAATTCGAACCTGCCGGAACCAAACGCTAGCAATAAAATGTTTATTGTTCGGTTCCCACGGAAAAAACATGAATCATGAGGAACAACATTCGAATAGCGCTGGTTGGAGAAAGAGAGAAACGTGACCGAGACGATAAAAGGGCGACGAGAGAGGAAAAGCGGGTCGGTTACGTAGTGTCGATTAGACAGTGTGCGCATCCCGAGTCCCGAGGGAACCCGACGTCGAACGAAGGACTACCTTGCCGAGGATACTTTGACCCAGAGGAAAGACCGACCCGGATAACGAGGTATGACCTCCCAAAATTCATGTAAACTCTCCCTCCGCGTATCCGAACTTTAGGCGACGGTAGCTTGCCCCTATTGTAACTGTAGCTTTAGCCGTTATAAATTGTTGTTGTTGTTTTATTCCTTGCTAATGTCCTTTATTCGAGTATCGCCGCTGCCAGTCTATCGTCTGACCCATCTACTTTCTCCACTCGCGTAACGGAACCGAGCCGCCATCTTGACGTGGGCAAGTCTCACTGACCTGTTAGCCGAGAAAAAGGAGGTGCGATTCCGTCCGCCTCCCGGAGCACCCACAAAAATGTCTATTTATCAACTATATTACTGTATTATTAATTTACATTCTACCGTAAGATAAAAGAGAAAAACATTGTATTTTTCTAAATATATAAGTGGATCTGTATACAGGTCAATCCCAATTACATTGCGTTTTGTTTAAAAATTTCTGATTTGAATATAATATGAAATATTGTTTATTGATGTAGATAATATCATGCATTAGTCTTATACAATAAATACAAACTTATTTATGCCATGTTGTTAATTTATGCGTTAGACTAATTCATTTACAGGTATTTACAGGATTTTATCATCAGTAGTTGTAGTGGAAACTTCATTAGTTTTCAACAATATTATTGTCCTCCTACATTGACTGTTCCTTTTCGAGTATTTATAATGCAATACATTTTGAAATCGCTGTAAAGTGATTATGTAAGAACATAACAATAAGGCAATTTTACGTTTGCCTTATTGTTGAGTTCCTCATTGTTCTAAGAAAAAATTTTAACGGTTGTAGTATTAAAGGCTTAATTTTGTCACCAGTAACCAGAGCGTCATTTCTTATCATACATTGTACGTTAGTGGTCTATAACGTCTTTATTAAATTCAACATCCAGTATAAAAAATTATTAAATACTGTTAATATATGATACACTATTTTTCTTCAAATGATTGTATAATAACACTATAAACAAGCCAACAGAAAAAGAACAATTAAGAAGAAAAGTAAGCTTATTACCATTTTATAATAGTTTAATTAATGCATAAAATTTTTTAATAAAATATAGTAACAGATTGCGCCACCAATATTTCAAATGCTGCTGGGAATGTTTAGCAACTTGTTTTTTGTTTAATTTTAAAATTTTTGATATCATTTGCAAGCTTCACATAATTCTTGTTTACCTTTGTAATAACTTCGTAAAAATATATGCATTCATCTATTTTTTAATGCTATTTATTGGTATTAAAGCGTATTTTACTAAATGATTTTTGTAAAAATTTTAATGATTTTCTGGTTCAGTTTTACTCTAGATGTCATTACTTTTAATGTATATCTTTTCCTATCTTACAATGAGATAAGATGACGTTGGAGTTATAGATTTTTATCAAATTTGGTAAATAGTTCTCAAAAACTGACATGTGCTATGTAAAAAGTAGAACATTAGTAGCCACAGGATTCAAAACACCACCTCATATCTATGAAACTTGCAACCACTCATTATACCACCGACAAATTTACAAATAATAAAAATTATGAACGTTTTAAAACATTGTGCAATTTTTATCTTTAAATTTATCGTTTAATTTTCTGAAGTGTGCCAGTGCGCCTTACTACTTGGCACATGTCAGTCGTTGGGAATTCGCTTTAAACTACAAAGTTTAAACAAAATCGGTGACCCAACGTGATACCGTCCTCTTTTCCAGTCTGAGAAAAGTCTGAATTTAAACAATTTATCTTCAACTTTTTACCTTCATATATCTGAATAAATTATCGATATATATATATAGAATTAAATGATTGTATATATATATGTAATCATTTAATTCTGAAATGAATCATAAAATGTCTTACCTATTAATTTTTTTCGTCAATAAGACGAAAATATCCGTTGCAGATTTTACACTGTTCTGGTTATAATACGAGAGAAGAAAAGCACTAAAAATCGTTAAAAAAATTCCTTTGAATTATTTACAGTGTAATTATTTTAATTTAATTTATAATAAAATATTACTAATAATATATTAATGTCATAGAATTCTGATGTATAAAAATGATTTATACTGCAAAATATAGTCAATAATAACGCTAGAATAATGCCTTCTGTAATGTCTACGATTTGGAGAATAATAATGATGGTCCATTTTGTTGCATGAAGATTTTTGTCGTTTAACCGTAACTATTATTAAAAAGTAACACTATATAATTATACAATACAAATACAGTATTATGTAATAATTTTAAAAACAGCAATTGCTTATTTTCACGTTGTTTTTAGACGGACCACTTGATTCTGCCACTGAATGTTCTGTCTGAAAGCGGACAAACATTAAGTTTCCACCAAAAGTAAATTGTTCTAGGAATCTTGTAGAATAATTCAGTATTTGGAAAAATTTATCATATTTTTATAAATTCTAATATTTGCTATAAACACTTTTGACGTTTCTTTAGACATTATTACAGAAATATTACACTAAATATAAATTTCTATATAATTATTATCGTCTTATATAAAATTAAATGATTTACATAATTTTATTATAAAATGGAAATTAGTATCGAAGTATTCATTTCAATGAAAAAATTACATTAATATGAAGATATTTACCTTATAAAGAAAAAAATCTCTATCATCGAGAAACCAGCACAAGCAACTTCAACGGGAATATAATTGAACAACTCTGGAAAATTCTTCAAATTTTCTAAAAATAATATTTATAATTAAAAAAAAATTTTAAATCACGAAGTAATTATTATTGGGTGAATGATGAATTTTCCAGCTTGAATCAATATTTCTCATACTGGTGTGTAGTCAGGAGCATTATAAATATTTTTTCCCGCATTCACGTGTATTTTAACATTTTCTCTTGAGAAAAGTTTTCTGCACTAATATTTGTTTAGTTTTTATTTTTTACAGTAATCGACAGAAGTAAGATCGACATCAGTGTTTTGTACAGTAAAGAAAAAGGTGTTGATAGCCACAGAGCTATCAACACCTTTTACTTTAAATTTCTTCAATATGTGCGGTCATTTTTTTTAACCTTGTAAATCATAAAAAGTATCTCATACACTAGTGGGTCCTGGTATAAGTTAGTGTTTTTCTTATTATTGCTGAAAATTTTCAACACTATTTTCAGAACTCTTTCTTTTTCTATGAATTTTTTATTGTGTCTGCATTAAATGTGTTTCTTAATTGTGTACGTAAAATAAATAGCTGCTGCATTTTGAGAATGGTATTCCCAATTTATTACCCTAAACCGAGATGAAATATAACTGATCCCTCTATGACACTCTACACAAGACTTTTCACGAACTAATTATATGATTACAATGATATTATGACAGGATACTTTATAATTTTTTTTTTCGTTTTTCTGAGTAAGATAATGATGTATTATTCATTTTATTATTAGTATTCATCTATAAAAGACATGAAATATTTATATTAATTCTTTAATATTCAATATAGGTATTAATGTTTATATATATTAATTATTTTTATAAAAATTCATCAAATTTATTAAAATGAAAGCTAACGTTACTATTGTTGTTTGTGCATACTACAAGTGAGCCTCTTGTAGTTTCTATTTTTAATTAGAATTTGGTACATTCCTGTATTTTCTAATTTAATAACATATTTCAAATACCTTTATTGAACTTGTAGGCATATTTACGTATTTTTAAAAAATTCGCAATATGCTTGCAGTACAAACATATTTTGTACACAGTTAAGTCAATAGAAAAACAAAGTGTTTTATGCAAACTGCTTGAAAAAAAAAACTGTAAAGTCTAATACCAAAGTGCAGTAATTTACTATGGTTTCCGTAATATCATGTTGTCATCTGGGCAGTGATTTATATAATTTTTATTATGGAGAACCACCAGAAGGAGAACCACCAGAAAGTAGGGGAAATACGTACAAAATGACATAGGCAACATAATTCGAATTTGGCTGTCTCAAGCGCGCAACTGACCACGACAGCATGTTATCTGAGAGGCTTTTACTAACCTGTCAAAACGTGAACGCACTCCTCTCATTCGCCCGAGTGTCATGGCCGACGACAAGCATTGATACGTTACGAGTTTTTTCCTTGCAACAAGTTTTTTGTATAGATGGTAAGATTTTCACTATTTTATCTATTTGTGTAGCATTTATTTCAACCCTCAAGAAGTTGTTGTAGCACTTAAATAACTTTGTCCATTAAAAATATCATCTTTGTATTTATTTTATAATTTTGTTTTTTCATACCGTTATATGGACTAAATAACATAGGTATGTCATTTAGTCCATAAGAGCTCAGTCAAGGAACTTACCTCTTAACGTTTTATTAATTATAAAAATGGCTTCCAAAAAAGTCTTTGATTATTATTTAAAAGAAACCATCTGTTTTATTTGAAAAAAAGTTTTTTTTTAAATTTTTGCAATACGTCGAACTTGGTTCCTAAATTGCTTTTTTCCCTTTGGCTAGCCAAATTTACAGGGGTCCCCTGCGTTACGGTTTCTTTGCATCATTCAAGTGCTGCTACTAAAGAACATCCATCATCCTCTACTCTTGCTGTGTCTATTAAGGAGATTTCTTCAGTCCCAAAAGAACGTTTTATAAGTGGTCAAGGAAACCGTAAGCCAAAGACTCGACAAACGTGTTTAGTTTTAACTTCTACTCCTAATATGAAGGCAATTAATTCAAAAAATGAGCCCAAAGCTCCACCAGAGAAAAGAAGACGAAACGGTACTAAAATGTTACTTAAAGAAGACACTGAAAAAAAAATTTTCCTGAAAACTCTCAAGATGATGAAGAGGATTGTCCATACATACAGTATATTGCAATGATCTGTTTTCCCGATCTAAGCCTGGAGAAGACTGGTTATGGTGCTTGAATTGTCTGCGTTGGGTTAACGCTTGTTGCGCTGACGTTTCTGAAAGAACCAAGCGTTTCATTTGTGAACTTTGTCAGTAATTTTATAGTTTTTACGTGTATGTCATTTTGTCCTTACGTAATGTGTCATTTTATCTATAGTATACGGAGAAAATAGATTTTGGCTGATCTCAATTAAACTAACAATATTTTTTTCTATTATTTTCATATTATAAATGTTTATTATATTTCATAGGAAAAGAACCAAAGATGATTGGTATATAATATGACAGTTCTGTGATTTACCAATAAAGAGTTATGAATATAAAATAAAACCGTATGTCATTTTGTACGTATTTCCCCTGCAGACAAAATCAAGTATGCATATGAAAACACTATCAGAAACTAAATTATCATATTAACGTAGATAAAGTAAGTGAAAATAAACATGTTATAGTTCTCTTACTTCTTCTGAGTGAAATGTAACTCACTCTTTTTGCATCTTGTTGGCTGCATGGAAAAAACTCGCAACACAGTTGTGGGTTCTCAAACAATGCAGTATGGCAGTGTGCTATCCGTTTTGAAGTAACTATGCATCTTTTCTATGTAGTTGTTAATATATTCTTAAAGCACTCACTGTATGCTATGCAAGAGCACTTATACCAGAATATCAAAAATATTATTTTTAAGGAACTTTCAAAATAAAGTGAAAAAGAAGCGACACAAAATACTTACCTACTGTTTCAGTAGCGAGCGCTATAAAAATGTGCCCATAAACTACTATGCAGATTATGAAAAATTTAATTCCACAAAATACAGCAGTTCTGTCTCTTATACAATGAGAACGTAGCTTACTAATTGACCGATACAACGAAACAAAGATTAAGTTTCTTGTGGCAGTATCTAAATATAAAATATTCAAAATAAGTTTTGTAATTAAATTTTCAGATATAATTGAACTTAATAAATATAGTAAAAATCTTACATGAATTTCTTATAACAAAACTCAGCACTGAATTTTGTGAAGCTAAAAAATTTTCTATAATCTATAGATATAATCAAAAAGTTTATTTTCAGATACGAAAGTTTTTCTAACTAGTTTTGGAAAGTCCACTAGTCTGAGAGATTAAGAAATTTTCTATATAATCACGAGCATCTTGCCTGTTTTATTTAATCATAAACACTATTCAGTTACTTATGATTAATGAAGAGAGTGTTAACATACTAAGGTAATTTAATTAACTTATCTTGTATGACAGACATACTGGCTCATATCAATTGTATGGCATACATGAAACACAGTCTGTGGTGACAATTGCCAATATTACAATATACGTTAATAGTACAATTATTACGAATTATTATATAAACCTTATTAATAGGATTTTAAATTATCATTTGGAGAGTAACACAACAATACTAAACAAGTCTAGTAAAAATCGAGATAAGTATTGATGTGCTATCTAGTAAGTTTAAAATGCATTTTGGTTATGTTAATTAAATAGGTGGTTTTGTAATGAGCCTCTTTATTAGTCACAAGTAACGAAGTAGTTTTTGTAATTAAATTTTAAATAATTTATCTTTTGAGATATTTGTATCAAATTGTTTTTTTTTAAACTTTCCTTGATTAAAAAAAAAATAACTCTCATTATGCAACTACCTATTTCTTTATAGGTAGTTGTATAAAAACCGCAGTTTTACGGCTAAACAAAAAACGGCATTTCTTTCACACTTTCCATTAAAATCTTTCATGATAAATTTCGAAATAAAGTTTTAGCATGATTATTTCAGTGAAAATAGTCACTTTAATATGAGATATATCCGAAAATATCATCAGATTAAAAACAATAAAATTAACAATAGTTTTTTTTCACTATTTTTTAAATACATTTCATTTGGAATAATTTTGTGTAGCTTAGTCTATGTTGCTTAAAGCAGTTAATTCGATCAAAAGCGTAACTCAATGAATATACATTTACTGCATCATGACTACATTCAAAACGAACACTTTTACGTCACGTGAGTAAGCTTTTCATAATTCACGATAAACTTCAAGCATCGCGTACATATTTGGTATAATTTCTTTTATAGAATAAATTACGAAATTAAGTCATACAGAGTCCATCCTCGTTACTACGCATGAAAGAATTTTATTTCCTTTTTTATAATAAAATAAACAATGTATACTATTATAAAATGAATAAATTGTAAGTAATATTCACGATTTTACTCTGACCTCTTTCGGCACTTGAAGAGATAATGCCTAATTCCATTAAAGTTTCGACAAAAGTTGCGAGGACAACCCAACTTGAGAAAAAAGCGAAGAACGACCTGTAAAAAATTGTACGTTGTATGAAAATTTAGAAACTTTTCAATATAACCCGAAAAACAATTAAAAATAGTCGTGTCTGTGGTATCGAATACCTATTTATTTCCTTGTAATTCAAAATATTTTTCGCTGTAAATCAATCTGTAAGTAACTTTATTTTTAAATAATGACAGTATGATTTGGCTATTGCTTTTATTTACCGTAACTTCTATCGGGTTGTACAATGTTGTTTTTCAATTTTCTACATTTATATGCTAAAAGTTAATGTACTGTACTTGTGTAAATTTACATACGTTTGTACTTTAAGTTATAATTTATACAATAATAACAATAACAACAACAAATGGAATCTGGGATCGAATCCGCATGGACTCCGCATGGAACTTGTCAAAATTTGCTTTTTATCATCATGTTGATCCTCGTTGATAGCTTGTCTGAGCACACGATAGGTGTGAAAAATGTATTTCTATTGCGAATAGAGCGGAAAGAGTTATGGATGAAATGTAATTATGGCAGATATAACTGAAAACACAGTTGACTGTGTGCCAAGTAGTTAAGTAATTAATCATATTAAATATCAGTATAAATTTTCACATGCAAAAAATATTTTTGTTTCATTATCGTATAAAATTAAGAGTTTACTGTAAAAGTTAGTTAATTAAAAATGTTACTAATATTTAGTGCGCGATAAAACATGCAACATTTCTCTATGAATTGAATGATAAGTGATCGTTCTATTTAATAAAGGTTTGTCCGGTCACAATAAACTATAATACAGGCAGGACTAAAAAAGCCCGGCAGCTGAGTGAAAGTACAGAACGACGTTTATGTCTAAAGTGAAGTATAGAAACATAAAAATATTTGATCATGGTAATTTCTAATTCATAGTGAGATGACCATGTCAAGATTCACCACGGCAAATTTAATATAAGTAAACTGTCATTCTGACTTGACGAGTATATTTTCAAAGAAATTCTCGTATAAATACAAATTTTTAAGTGTGTAGTGAACAACATAAAAGTAAAAACATTTACATTTTATCCGAAAAAAACAATAACAAATATATTTAAAAAGCTATTTCATGCGCATAAAACTTCCAATCAACAATAGTTAGATCAACATCTTAATGCAAGACTGTCATTCATTCACATTAAATTTAATTATTTAATACAAACTTTTATCTATGAAAAAAGAGTTGAAATAATAAAGTATTACTTACAAACATATTATTTGAGCAGTGGAATAAACAACTTTCTGGTTTTTCGCTTTGCAATAATCAACTCTAGCTGAAAATTCACTTCCTACCACTAAAAGATATGTTTATAATTAATAAACTTTTAGAAAAAAATATATATTTACGTTAACATATATTATGAAAATACTTACACCAATTTAATATATTTCTTAAATCATCTTCGTGACAATCACTTGGGATACAAATATCAAAACGTACATTTACTTGAATAACAATTGAATCTTTATAAAAATTTAAAATTGACATTGGTTTTTGAAAAAAAATATAATGATATGTAAAAACATGCACATTTTTCATGTGCATAAAATTAACGGCTTTTAAACATAATTTTCATAAACAAACACCTGTTTATGAAAATTATGTTTAATTGCCGCTACAATGTAATGTATGAGCTGCCGAAACTATGTGAAGCTGAGTAAGTGTACGCTCGGTCGCGCTCCAAAGCTACCTTCTTTCTTCCGAGGTTATGAGTCAAATTTGCTAGGTAAGCTACGTAGGCATAAAGCAGACTCAAAATACGTAGCGTTTGAAATATGATGCTAATAGTGCTTATCTGTAGTGACTATTTTTTAAATAAACGTTTAAAATACTAAATTTCAAAGAAAAATTTCAATGTATCGTGTTGTAACTGTTAAGAGAACTAAATTTAAAGTGTTTATGTACGAATCTGATTTGGCACCGAATTACTGTTTATGTAAGAACTCAACATGTGAGAATTAACAAAAATTTTATGCAAACTATAAAAGCGGAATTATGTTGTAATTCTTACGAATTATTAAATCTCTGAAATATATGGATCGTATTATAATATTAGATTATTCAAACACACTTCCTAAATTTAATAAACTAAATAACGCATTATCAATTTTCCATATACAGTGTTTCAATTTTTTCGTATAACAAAAACTAAGCAGCCAAAATATCATCAAATACATTTTATTATAATATTAATGTATATGCATTTTGGGCTTTACTCATTCTTCAGTTCACGCTACTATAATACAATAAATTAAATCAACAACTACATTAAATAAAACAGACATTCAAAAGTAAACATAAATTTATACAACATGTTCATTAAAATTTTTTATAATAAAATAAGTATAAACAAAGTAAAAAATAAACAAAATCACACTTTGAAATCATAAAACAAAAATTTTGTAAATTTAAACAATGGTATTCAATAATACAAATTGGGGTGACATGATTTTTAAATTCTCTAATTGCTATAGTAAAACGTAGTAAGAGAGGGAATTTGTACCAGTTAGTCGAATCTTTAATCAGTTTATGGCAGGCATGTCAAACTCATATGATATTTCGGGCCACATGATCTATTTTTTATGAGTCAGGGGCCGCACGTTATTAATGTTCAAAAAATTAATAAAATACGGTTCTTAGAATGATTATATTATGTATTTATTAGACTTAATGTATTGTATATTATACGTACATAGACATTTTATATTTCATATTATTTTTTAAACTTAAACTGTAAATATTTTATGATTTTTTATAAAAAACAAAAATAAAAGTTACAATAAGAAATAAACAAGATAACAGTATTATATGACTTTTTAGAAGATATTTCACAACGTTTTTCACAAAGCGAGTCATCAAAATTTGATTGAATATATTGAGCCGATGCAATTTTTAAAACTGAAGATAAATGTTGATTGGTTAACCTTGACCTTTCTGAATTTTTGTTATTTTTCATTAAGGAAAATAGTTGCTCGCATAAATAAGTGCTCCCGAACATAGCCAGTACACGGGTAACAAACGATAACATTTTAAAAAACCGATCTACAGATAAATATGTATAAAAATCTGGAATTCCAACATCCATGTATTTTTGCTTCAGCAAATTATCACATTGAATTTCAATTAATTCCATTTGTAAGTTTTCATCAACAGTTTCGATATCGATAGATAGAGGCGAAGTAAAAAGACGAAATTGTAATTCACAGCTTTTAAAATCAGAAAATCTTCGATTGAATTCCAATTCTAAAAATTTAATTTGGTGAGCATATTCTGTAAATTTTAATTTAGGTGATTTCAGCAATAGATATTGACAGCTTTTATAGTGAGACAAGCTTCCTTTTTCTATTTGTTTTCGCCAAAGTGATAATTTTTGTTTGAAAGCGTTAATATTATCAAATAGCGTTGTAACAACATGATTTTTGCCTCGAAGCTTAAGATTAAGTTGATTAAGATGACTCGTGATATCAACTGAGAAAGCCAGGTCATTTATCCATTGTCCACCTTTTAATTCAGCGCATTCAAAATTTTTTGTTTCCAAGAAAGTTATGATTTCGTCCAGCGATGTGAAGAATCGTTTTAGCACTTTATGACTCGAAAGCCAACGAACGTCCGTATAATATGGTAGATCGGTGTATTCACATTCAATATCTTCCGGAAATGAAGCAAATTGACGATCATTAAGTCCACGTGCTCGAATATAATTTACAATTTTGATGACTATTTTTAAAACATGTCCGCTATTTAAAACTTTGGAGCGCAGTACTTGCTGGTGAACAATACAATCAAAATGTTCAAAATTACTGTTACCATGCTGTATGCATGTTTCTTTTAGTCTTGCAACAACTCCTTTAGTAATACCAGTCATGGTAGGTGCCCCATCAGTTGCGAAACAAACCAACTTTTCCAACGGTAACTTATACTTCAAAACTTCCATAAGTGCATCAAAAATATCAGCTCCGGTGGTTGTATTATGCATAGGAATGATTTCCAAAAGTTCTTCACTTATTTTTAAATTAACATTGCATCCGCGAATAAAAACGGCCAGCTGAGCGATATTTCGAATATCTGTACTTTCATCAATTGCAATAGAGTAGGCTTGAAATGTTGATATTGCTGAATTGTGCCGATTTCTCAAATTATCGGCTATTTCATCAACTCTGCTAGCTACAGTATTTCGACTTAAACTTACACTTTTAAATTTTTTTTTCGTGCTGGACATAATACTTCCGCCGCTTTAATTAA
>NW_027122002.1:0-41029 GCF_030686945.1 Centruroides vittatus
TTAATTCCGAGATTTTTTCTGTAACAATGATTACGCAACACCTTAATTATATAATCAATACATGAAGCGAAATTCTGCCAAATATACATAAAATAAGCAATGTTTTATTCAGTTAAATCAAATTTCAGTATCGAAGTCGAATAAAACAGTTGAAGGAACACTATCGCCAGTGGCGTGCCGTGACATTTGATGATAGGAAGCTGTGTTTCTGTAAGAAGCCGACTTTCAGGGGCAATCAATTAATTGCGATAAGCCAGTAAAAACCGTATACTTCTTTAAATGTATTTTTAATAGATTATCTGACGTACTTAATAAATAAGAAAGTTCAATATAATTACCTCCATTATTAGATTCAATAAATTCCCTATGCCCTCTAAATGCCAATTTTTGCTTTGAGAAAAAACACATAACATCTATTAATTTAGATATATCTATTAATCGTAATTATCTCGTTATAATTTGTAATATTTATTTTATACTAGCTGACCCGGCCACGCGTTGTTGTGGCTCAAAATGTATCTATTATAAATGTGTAACACTTCCCCCATGGGGGAATTTCAAAAAATCCCTTTTTAGTGTATATTCTGTTGACGTCACCTATTAAAACGCAATTAAAAACGCAAAAAACCGCATGTAAAATAGTATAAATAGAAGCAGAGTTCTCCACGGTAAGCCTTAATTCTGTCCCTTTCCCCGCTGGCGAATATCGAAAAATCCCTTTTTAGTGTATATTCTGTTGACGTCACCTATTAAAACGCAATTAAAAACGCAAAAAACCGCATGTAAAATAGTATAAACAGAAGCCGAGTTCTTCACGGTAAGCCTTAATTCTGTCCCTTTCCCCGCTGGCGAATATCGAAAAATCCCTTTTTAGTGTATATTCTGTTGACGTCACCTATTAAAACGCAATTAAAAACGCAAAAAACCGCATGTAAAATAGTATAAATAGAAGCCGAGTTCTTCACGGTAAGCCTTAATCCTGTCCCTTTCCCCGTGGGGAATATCGAAAAATCCCTTTTTAGTGTATATTCTGTTGACGTCACCTATTAAAACGCAATTAAAAACGCAAAAAATCGCATGTAAAATAGTATAAATAGAAGCAGAGTTCTTCACGGTAAGCCTTAATCCTGTCCCTCTCCCCGCTGGGAAATATCGAAAAATCCCTTTTTAGTGTATATTCTGTTGACGTCACCTATTAAAACGCAATTAAAAACGCAAAAAACCGCATGTAAAATAGTATAAATAGAAGCGGAGTTCTTCGCGGTAAGCTTTAATCCCGTCCATCTCCCCCCCGTAGGGGAATTTCGACATGTATATTATATAAAAACACGTGCATATTCGAATGCAATGTTGTGTCAAAATTTCAAAGGAATCGGTAGGAACAAACAAACGTTGTATTTTATTTATATAGATAGGTAGAAAATGATCTGCTCAGGTCCATTCTCACTGAAAAGCATAATGCCTTACAGAAAAGCAAACTTAGGTCGTCGGAAGTTAGCGCCATCTGTTGGACATAAAAGCCTTAATCCATATATAAATATATTTTTGAAAGGGGGAAATGGTGATCTTCACATATGCCACAAACCTTCGTGGGAATGTATTAAACAACTTCCCAAAGTTTCATGGCAATCGGATAAATGGTGTGGTAATGCATGAAGGACAAACACACACACACACACACACACACACACAGACATACATTCGTTTTTATATATATAGATTGTCTACCAATGTTAAATTCTATTTTTCTTTGATTTCCAAATTGCTTCAATTTTACGAAAGAATCGTCATTCGTCATAAATTTTATCGTCAAAATGTCGAAATGTTTTGTTGACGTATTTATATTTAATTTAGGCATTGGTCTTTCTCTTTTAATAATGTTTTCTTTTTCATTATATGGTCTCGAGCCAAAACGTTTTTAAAATAAATTTTTGAATCACTAGCTACGATATAAGGGCTAAAATTAAAAGTATCAGAAAAACTTACTTGGTAAAACAAAATGTGTGACGAATATACATACCTAGTACAAAAAATTCTTCAATTGTATGAATATACTTTTAAAGAAACTTATAATTAAATATAACTTTGTGAAGAAACGTACATAAAAATAACAAAATATTCTTTACTTTTTAAATCTTAAAACAATCCACTTAGTGAAATAGCTACCTACGAGTGGCTAATAAATAGAATCAGAGACGGTCCAGGTAGGTGTGTGCGTGCCAAATCCCAAGGGTGCCGATACCGGTCAATGCCAAATGCCTCTTTTGTCGTATCACTAGTATACGTCAAAGGACGCGACAGCATTGTTGTAAATTTTAACGTTTTTCACCATAGCTGTAAAAATCTAAATAGGTTAAACTTAACAGATTGTCTGTCGTTCGTTTTTAACTAATTCGTTTTAGGACCAAGTGTCGACGGAAATTTCCAAAATTTACAACTTTTCGGTCACTCTCATTGAACTGGAAAAATTTCTGTCTTTATTGCATCTAATATTATGAAGAGAACAGACCTTACTGTACTCGGCAAGAGATTGGTTCGGTTAAGCTTCTGTTTGAGTAAAATTTCTGCTCTTTCATCAGGGTTTTATTTATGTTTCTAATTCCCTAATCGCTTAATTATTTAACTACTTCTTAAATAAAAATAAGTCAAAACCGGTTACTTCGTACTCGGATATCTGTAGTCTTGAGAAAGAAGTGGAAAGAAATTTTTATGACAACCGATACATAAATCGTAAATTTAAGGAAAATAAATTCTAGAGCTTTTTTTGTACCATTGTACGTTTTATTCATAAAATTTGGTTGTATATGATGCTGCCAAAGAACAGTTAATTTTTTAACACTGTACTAGAATTGTACACGTTTTTTCTGCGTCCCCTTACAGATGGGACATACTAAATCGTAATATCACCGGTTTAACATTGAAATCCGTAAGTAATATAAGATGGGAGAGCAGAATAAACGCGGAATAAATATATCAAATATTTTAATGGATTTTTTTAAAACTCCTGTCAACTATACAGAACTATCATAAAAACATACCAGTAAATTCCTATCAGTTCGTTTAAGTTATAAATCTAATCTACAGTGGGCAACCTTTTTTATAAACGGGCCAGAATAAATTTTACGTTTTTTCCGCGGGCCGTAGTAGTTAATTGACGTTTTCTTGTGACTCGTAATTTTTTTAGTCTGCAAATATGAAATAAATAAATAAAAAGTTAATTACTACATTTATTTCTCTTATCATTTTCGAAAATTACAAAGAATTGGAAAAATAACTTTTAATAATCTATTAAAGATCTCGCGGGCCGGATAGAAACTTTTCGCGAGCCGTAGCTGGCCCGCGGGCCGGGGGTTGCCCGCCGTTGATCTAGTCTACTCACGATTCACATAATTGGGCGAGGGCGGCCGAACATCTAGCAGGCAGGCGGCTGACAGCCCACAACCGGTCCAGGATATAAAATTAGAAGCTTTATGCGTGTGTCGCTTCTACCAGCTAAACCGTGACGTTGGTGCTCTGTAAAGCACATGCGCAAATGCCTATAATCTAGCTGCTTGGAAGTTGACAGGCAGGCGGCTAACAGCTCAGAAACGCTCCGGGATATAAAGTCGGACTCTTTACGCGTGTGTCGCTTCTACCGGTTAAACCGGGTGAGGTTGATGCTCCGTAAACCGCATGTGACAATGCCTATATAATCTGGCTGATTGGAAACTGACCCGGTTCCGACACTCCTTCCGCCACCGAATCATTCGAATATACAATAGCAATCTTATCGTTTTTTTCACATGTAGTATAAAAATTTGTAAAAGATACATAATGCAGTTATAATAAAATATTAATTTTAATTAATGCGAAGTACGTTAAAATATGAAAATTTATATTTTATAAAATACAAGGGAAAGTCATTGGAAGGTGGAATCGGCGCTTCCATCGCTTCCAATGACGGCACGCCACTGTTAAACAGCTTAGACATCAGGTTAAATGCGTGATCCTTGATTAGCTAGATAGGTGTCGAATGTCTCAGAACGATGCGCGTAACAACGGTTTAGCGATGGTTTTACTACGAATGTTAGATTACGGCATGTCTTATGCGTGTCGACTTAAGTGATACACGAAGACAAATATATGGTTGATTCCGTTTGTTGTGATAGGTAAAAGATTTACAATGTCCATAGCCATACGTTCAAATAAGTGTGTTAACAGAGGTGTGTTATTAATGGTAGGTCATCTTAATCTAATTTGTTTTTTTTTCTTTTGTAGAGCACAACATTCACAACTTTGACAATAATTTCTAATGTCTCTATTTAGAGTAAACCATAAAAATAGCAATTTAAATTTTTGTTTAATTTTCTGCAAATTCAAGTGACTTTCAATAGGCGTAGCGTGATAAATACGTAAAGTATATGGAATTAAGATGAATGGTAAGACTAATCGTTTTAGAGATTTTCTTTTGATTGGTAAGTCGTTTATGTCGATCACGTTTAATTAACAATCTGGTAGATGTTTTATATGTCCATACGAAACACCTATCGACTAACAAAAAATTAAATGTAATATTATTATATGAGGGCAGCGTGTATTACACCTGCATCACTATGTGTTAATATATAGATTAACTCGTCACTGCTGGATAAGTCCACATACTTTTGCTATTCCACACTCTGAAAAGTCGTCACCTCCTCCTGAAGAAATGAATTCACTCCGCACGCATGTGTCGTGCAAACTCATTTGTTTTTTCAAAAGGAGTCGATTCATATATTAATATATAATTAAATAGCTGACCCGGCCTCGCGTTGCTGTGGCTCAAAATGTATCTATTATAAATGTATAACACTTCCCCCGTGGGGGGAATTTCAAAAAATCCCTTTTTAGTGTACATTCTTTTGACGTACCCTATTAAAACGCAATCAAAAACGCATCTAAAATAGTATAATAAAAGCTGAGTTCTTCACAGTAAGGCTTAATCCCATCACTTTTCCTGCTGGGGAATATCGAAAAATCCCTTTTTAGTGTATATTCTGTTGACGTAACCTATTAAAACGCAATTAAAAACGCAAAATACCGCATGTAAAATAGTATAATAGAAGCCGAGTTCTTCACGGTAAGCCTTAATCCCGTCCATCTCCCCCCACTGGGGGGAATTTCGACATGTATATTATATAAAAACACGTGCGTATTCGAATGCAATGTTGTGTCAAAATTTCAAAGGAATCGGTAGGAACAAACGAACGTTATATTTTTTATTTATATAGATAGAAGATAGAAAATGATCTGCTTCAGTCCATTCTCACAGAAAAGCAGAATGCCTGACAGAAAAGCAAACTTATGTCATCGGAAGGTAGCGCCATCTGTTGGACATAAAAGCCTTAATCCATATATAAATATATTTTTGAAAGGGGGAAATGGTGTAGGGGTATGAAAAATAGATAGTAGCCGATTCTCGGACCTACTGAATATGCATATGAAATTTGGTGAAAATCGGTATAGCCGTTTCGGAGGAGTTCGGTAACAAAAGTTGTGACACAACAATTTTATATATAAGATATTTTTAATAATATAATAATATATTAATATTTTTAATATATATACATATTAATAAAAATGCCTTAACATTTTATGTATTTTTATGTATAAAATAATAACAGATAAACAAAAAGAAAATATACAATCTACATCAATGTCACACCAGAATCCAATTTTGCATTTTCTCACGCCAGAGGCATTAAGAATCCTTAGACGTTACTAGCCAAGAATTGACAATTGCGAAGATAATGTTATAAAGGCGTTCGTAATCGCCGAAAAAAAATGTCAAGACAGTTAATTTCTCAAAACAAACAACACTAAACGAATTTTTTAGTTTTTCATCTACAGAGTAAATGGAGGAGACAATGTATTGTAAGCCAATACTACTGTATAACGCACTACTACATTTTATTAATTGTAGTTTTGTGGTTATTTTTTTCCAACTTCGCTTTAGTCGTCACATCAGATAACTCGACACATTTCCACTTCTTCTTGGGGTGTCGATTAATGCGGAGTCGACTGTATATTCTACTTTAAAATTAACAGAAATTAATAATTTTATTAAAATTAAATAAACAATAAGAGACATTGTGTTAAAGTATTTTTTAAATTAAATATGATTTAAATATCCTGTTTACAATAATTTTGTAATTTATTGCACTGTTATTAAATGTGTGACACACCCTAGAAAAAAAAAGAATGAAATTACACTAATTGCTTTTGTTTTTGTATTTTCTGTATATTGCATATTTAATTTTATTTAATTGAATAAGAATTTATTATATTTTTAATTTATTTATTTTAAATATATGGTCGCCATCACTAATTAGTAATTGATTACCCCTGTACATCATACTTTTCGTGTAATTAATAACAAAGTCGAACCAGTCATCTAACACAGTTCAGAGGAAACGTTTGAATTAAAATAACATGACTTTTAATTTAGGATCAAGCGTTATTACATTAAAACAATGATAGATATTTTTCATACAATAAAAACCGTGTCCTGTAGCCATATTTAACATAACTTTAATTTTATTTTCAAATGAAAATGGTACTTGGATGTATCGTCTTTATGCAAATAATGCACGATTTTTATGCAATTCATCTATGGTTATTCCGGATCTTCGGCTCAAACGGTATTTGCTAAACAGACAGTCAGGTGTTGATTTCTCTTTTGATTATCGAAACATAGTAAATCATAAATTCGTGCCAGAAGGTCAGACCATTGACAAAGAGTTCTATGCACAAGTTTTATAGCGTTTGAAGAAAGATGTGCAAGGGAAGAGACCTGAGCTGGTTGCATCATCACAACACGCCATGTCTCACATCACTGCTCGTCAACGATTTTTTTGTCACTAACAACGTGGCGGATTTACCCAATCTTATACGCTCCAGACATGGCCCCTGCAAAGTTCAAAACCACTCTATAAGAATATCGTTCTGAAAATATAAATGAGATTGAACATAATTTGCAGTAACAGTTTGGGCCATCTGAATAAACTGTTTCCAGCCTGCATTTTAACAGTGGCAAAAACAATGATAACGGTGCATTACAAGTAGGAATAGGAAGAGTACGTTAAAGAAAACAAACATTTATAATATTGTAATTGCGGTAAAAAACTTTGTATGACAAAAGTTTGGGTTTTTTTTAAACACATCTCATATATAACAATAAAAAATGAGTAAATCAGTAAAACATGATCCTCAAGATTTTTATATTTTTACATTCGAGACGATGAAACGTCGAGAAATGCTAAAATATTTTCATAATTTTTTCAGTAAGTATGAATGTTAGTGTGTGTGTGTGGAGCGCGATTTTCCTAACTATATTTGAATCTTAATAACTCCTGTGCGTTATGTCGAAAATTTCTGTTATTTTGCAGAGAGGTTTTCGTATTAAGAGAATTGATTTTGGCAGTTAAAAATCGATGTGGTGAGCAGATAAGAAAGGGTGTGTGTCATATCTAAAACCGATTTTACTCGTTATAACACACACAACATTTTATGAAATACACCCATTCTCTGAAAATTGAAATTTCTGTCATTTTATGATTACAAATATAAAATAGTGTTACAGATGGCGGCGCACACCAAGTTTTAAACATTGCCAAGAATGTTAAGCGTCTCGTTGCTAAATTTTTAATTTATTGTCGTGTATTAGAAAATCTTCAGTATTGATTTTGGCTTTCGAATAAAGAATTATCGATTATATGCGTGTGCATATATAATAAAGATTATATAAAATACGCATGTTCTATTAATAGAACTGAATGGTGAACAGCTTTAACATTACTGAAATTCATTATCCATTAACTCTAGTCTTTCGTGTTTGTGCATAGGATGAACTACTGAGTGTATTTCACATCTACAGCCATTAAAAACTTTTATACTAAGTGGATAAGTGCATTAAAGCCTTTTAAACTAAGTTAATATCATGTAATTAGATAATGACTAAGTAAAATCGTTTTATCATTACACTCTTCCCAACAGAAACATAACAAATTTATAAACGTGAGCACCAATATGCTTCATCACTTTCATACAAGAACCAAATAAGTAATAACAGTAATCAGTGAAGTAATCTAACATGCTGTCGTCTTCAGATAAGTCTTTTTGCTTGGCGTATATTTTATTCCCAATATTAAATTCTGCAAAATTATTCGGTCTGGACATCGTAATCCCTTGTCAGTGCATCAAACTGGAACCAGAACAACGAAGAGCGAACATTTTATCGTTTTTTTATAATATTTATAATAGTTTAGTTGAAATATTTCTTTGGATTGTAGCAGTTGTATGCTTCATAAGAATTTACGAACCGGATATTTACGCTTTACGAGTTCTTCGTGTTTTTAATGACTATGAATTATCTGCAGCAGTAATATCGTTTATTCTTATGGAGTATTTTGCCGGACAACTTACACTATTAAAGAAAAATAAACTTTCATTTCATTGCGTGAAAAGCAGTTATTATGAAGAACTGCGAAGTATCAGCGCACTGCGTAAATATTTATTAATGGATTTCTTCATAATGATGGGAATATTTATTTCGTTTCCCATCGTATCGTACTTTTCTTTATTTCTTGAAATTAAAAGACAAAACGGAACAGACACAGAAGCATTCATTTGTTCTGTGTTTCATACAGTATTGCTGATTTATTGTGCAGGTCAAATATTCTCTTTATTTTTAATATTTAGAGTCTCATTATTTCTGATTGGTGAAAGATGTATCAAGCTTTCTGAAGACTTAACTCAACTGAAAATAAGAAGTTACTCACTAAAAGAAGAAGTTGAAGAAACATTTGAAAAACACTTGGAAATTTGGGAATTCTTCGAAGTTCTGAATGAAAAATGGAAGATTTTTCTCCCCTTTCTTTACACTCATTTGGTTTACATCACCTCTTTTATGTTGTATGCTGGATTGTTTGTAAAGATGGAATTCTATTTACGTATTGTCATCTCGTCTGTTTCTGTAGTTTCGCTGTTTACATTTGTTGCAGTCTGTTGGAAATTGTCTGCTTTTACTTCGATGGTTAGTAAAAATTTAAAATATGAAACAAGTTTATATGTTATTTTATAATATGTAATACATTTGAAAATTTTAAATAGCCGTAATCAAATTTTTATATTTATTAGCACGTAAACTACAGTTATACTGGTTATTTCAAATTATTATTACCTCCTAGGATTTTTAATAGTAATAAAACTTATTTTAATCGATTGGTCATAAATAGGAAGCAGTAGCAAAGTTAAAACAGTTTCTTCGTTTTTTTCTGTCCTAGTAAACAATAATAATTTAAAATATAATTTACGACGTAGAGTCACAGTAAGTAGACTTTAATTATGGTTATTCTGTGTCATAAACAGTGGTAACCTAAGGTTAAACTAATTATTTCAGTTTATCACTGTTAAATTTTCAACAAAGTTCTAGGAAATGAATCGAAAAAACGAGTAAAATATCGTGGTTTTTTCGTAAACTATATATACGGCTCGAACCTATATAGGAAGTAAGAAAAACCTGGTATAAATCAATAAAAGTTTATTAAAGAATATAAAAGAAATATAGACAGTCATCTTATAATATACAGTATATGTAGATTTGTTAAAGCAATATGTGTAGTATTTTTATAACTTGTTGAATACGTGAAAATTGCTTAATATAGATTTACATTTTAAACTTTTCTATCTTATTTTAATTATGTAGGAAATATCTTATGACTTGATAAATAGACATAATTTTTATAACTAATATTGAAATTCTAAAACAATATGTAAAATGTGATAATTTTTACTTTTCATTTTGTTTGCGACTAATATAATTAAATAGAACGACTTTTCACAATTTCGCTATAATTTAATTTGGTAAATTACACGTTTTTGATTTTAACATCACATATTTATTTATTTAGTTGTATGACAATTTCATTTCTATTGAAAAAGTGTTTTGTGCCGATTTATCACCATTATTCAAGTTAAAGGTACGTTTATTTTTATACTTTTTAGATTTTAATTTTGTCTAGACAAAAGCTTATTTCTAAGCATTTTGAATTAAATTTATATTCTTAAGCATAATATATTGTATATGAAAAAGACTGGGTTTATAAAGTTAGAACACAAATAAAACGCGCTTTAGATTGTTCTTAAATAAATTAAATTTGAACAAATATCTTTCAGATGTACGAAACTATGACAATTTAAATTACAGTCAAATTTTTTAAATCAATATTCCTTTGAAAAAAATAAGCTTGTCGCTTTGAAGCGGTATCAACAAAATTTTTGTTATTGTGTTCTACATTTTATGTAAAGTGCAAAGCTTAAAGCTTACCTTTACCAAAGAGAAACGAAGGGAAAAAATTTATACGAATTGTCATAAGGTTTTACATCAGAAATGCTTTTTTAATTCAGTATATATATGAAAAAATTAAGGGTTTTTGGGTGAGAGTGGAGGAGCTAAATTAGAAGTTTTAACTACTACCAAAGTTAAATTCTTCCATTAATAGTTATTTCACTTATGATAATGAAATTTCTTAATTTTTAGATAATCAATTTTATGAAAAGATTTGGAAAAAACCCATTGGGAATATCGATAGGTGGCTTCTTTTACGTAAAAAGAAATTTTGTAATGAGGGTGAGTAGTAAATTAAACTCCCATTGTAAATTAAAACACTTACATGAAAATTGTTTTACTTTTTAGGTGATTAGCGGACTCTACTCGACATTTTCTTCGTTGATTCAAGTGAGTGGTGTGTTGCATAAAGAAAAATTATGTAGAAGAGATTTTAGCAGTATGAATGTGTTTAACAATACTTTGTAAAAGAAAAGGATGAATTGTTTTCTTTTGAAAACATAAAAACTATACCTCAATACTTGTAATGGAATACTGTGGTCTACAATTATGTAATTAGTTCAGAAAAATATTTAGTTTTTGGTTATCTTTGCATCAAGTAATAAAGATGTAGTCGCTTTTTGAAAAAAATACCAGCACGTGTAAAAGTATTTTTAGAATTTCTAACTTGAAAATGAAAACATCTACTGAATAGATATGGAAATTGTAACTATTTACCTTTAGTCAATATCATTTATTAAATTTAATGTTACAACATACCGTACACAGCATTACACGTGAGTAACAAACGAAAAATATTATGAAGGTATGCCGAAGAAAAAACTGGATTAAGAATGGCAAAATTATGAAAGATACTGTATTACGTCGGTAAGAACATATATTTTTCCCGATATATGACAAAACTTATAACTTATAACAAAAAACATTTATATTTATTTCGTAATCGGCTATGAAATTTTTATTATAATAATGTATCTGGCATCAGACAGCAATATCCTGCTCAGACATTTGAATTTCAATTTTGATCTATAGCAGAACACAACTGATTGACACTTTGTACTGTATTTCATAATCAGAAAAGAAGAATTTTGTACCTAAATTTGTATCATCTGCGATACAAGCACTAGAATATTATAGTTTGAAGGACATTATCCATCCACACGCAAAACACATTCCTTTTACGTTTCGAAGCGTAGATACATTAAGCAGGAATTTTAATTGTTATAAGTTATAGACGTTTATGAAAAATACTTTGTACTCTTACTGTTTATCAATTAAAATACGGTTAAATTCATCATATGAATATCTGTGGCGTGACTAAGAATTTTTATTTATTTATTTATTAAGGAAAATCTCATCAATGGCTCTTTCATTTTAATTAAAGAATGAATACAAATAAAGCTGATCGACTGGAGCAATGTAATGATTATAAAAAGCCTATTCCTCTACATGGTTCTCAATAATAATAGTTCTAACAATTATTGTTTTAAGGAACAATCCCGTAACGCTCAATTTGAGAAATATACATTTATAATTCACACTAACATTAATTATCTGTAAAATGTTACATGTAAGATGATGTGATAGAGAGTTTTATTAATGTCTCCTTTAATCAATATAATAACACATAGTCATGCAGGTGTAATACACGCTGCCCTCATATAATAATATTAGATTTTATTTTTTGTTAGTCGATAGGTGTTTGGTATGGACATATAAAACATCTACCAGATTGTTAATTAAACGTGATCGACATAAACAACTTACCAATCAGAAGAAAATCTCTAAAACGATTAGTCTTACCATCTATCTTAATTCCATATACTTTACGTATTTATCACGCTACTCCTATTGAAAGTCACTTGGAGTTGCAGAAAATGAAACAAAAATTTAAATTGCTATTTTTATGGTTTACTCTAAATAGAGACATTAGAAATTATTGTCAAAGTTGTGAATGTTGTGCTCTACAAAAGAAAAAAAAACAAATTAGATTAAGATGACCTACCATTAATAACACACTTCTGTTAACACACCTATTTAAACGTATGGCTATGGTCATTGTAGATCGTTTACCTAACACAACGAATGGAAACAACCACATTTTGAGATCTGGAAATCTCCTTGAACGTAAAATTATAATAAATTATATCCGAATTAATATAATTACCCCTTTATTAATATAACTACCCCTTACTTATATCCGGATATAATCCAAATATAATCCGAATTATAATAAATTGTTCCCTATATTGAATTGAAAATTTTCCTATTATAAACATCCTGCCTAGAAAAGGTCCTGGCCGAGAAAATATGGGTCCCCAGCTGTATAACTGTCAACTATCCATTGTTCTTACGCTGAGTACAGATTATCTTGCAACTTAAGTTTATAGTTAGCGCTCAAATTCGCCGTATTGTTTCCATACCCGGGAACATCTGTGACCTAATCACATTCACGTGACCAACTTTCTTAGCAGAAAGCTATATAAGAGGCTTTCTTTCCCCTCTCCCCCGAGAAGAGAGTCAATCATCGACCTAGATCGCGTCACGATCTAATCCATCTTGTCCTTGTGCCTAACGAAAAATTTTACTTTGTGCCTTTAGAGTTACCGACTCTTGCCCTTTAAAAGAAGTACCGATTTTTGTCTCCAACGGAATATTTGAAATACTGATGTTCTAAGAGGTATGGAACTCATCTATGTGAGCTCTCTCTCTCTTTGCGTGGTAGGGATATATAGCTTTTTATATATGTCACCCCTTTAATGTCAGATTTTTGTAACGTAATTTTTTTCATTAAATCGTTGTTATCCTGTTACATAGTGTCTTGTTTTCGCGAATATTCGCTTATCGCCTTACCATGACTCCACCTTCCCTCCTACACTCGACTGGATGAAAAGTAGTCCTGTCCCTACGGGATCCCTACCGACAAATAAGATATGCCATCTCTGACTCGTGGAAAGTCTCTCCGACTTGTTAGCCAGAATTAGACAGAGGTCTGACCTCGTCGTTCCTCCTCGGTACCCACTAATTGGTTTTTCAGGAATGGAGTTTCGACTTTTTCGGAACCCTGTTAAGGCGAACAAAAAGGCCATATCTGAGCAACACGACTGAATCGAATTAGGTGTCTTTCCCTACCTTAGATACTAGAATTGAGCCGTAAACGCAATGGAAGACATTCCCCATCGTGCAGCTGGGCCAGGCTACCCTAATCCAAACCAGCGCCCCCACTCACGTTGGGCAGTCTGGGCGGTATTATACCCTTATTGCCCGTATTCATGGGAGAAGCAGGTGGTTTTAGAAAAACTGATTTTTTTGATTCTTTGGCAGACGTTACCAAGGTAGCCGCCTGGTCAAAGCCACAGATGTTAGCGGTAGCTAAGCTAAAACTTACGGGAATAGGTAGAGAATTTGTCCAAAAGGACAGACGAATTAAAGAAGTCGATGACTTCGACGAGTTTAAGAGGTTGATGATAGCCCGCTTTGAACGTGAGCCATTTACTTTTAGATTATCAAAATTTTATGCCTGTGTTCAAAAACGGGACGAGGATGTACAGACCTATGCTGCTAGACTCCAAGCGCTAGTGATGAATATAGAAATCAAGCCCGAGCCCGGTGCGAATACCGCGGAAAGTATGATTATCGAAAGAGTTCAAAGAAAGAAGTTAGATGAAAGGCTCAAGGAACAATTGTTAAATGGGATCAATATTAGAATTCGTGAGAGGGTAATGAGCCGCGAGGCAGAAACATTCGATGAGGCCTTAAAGGCCGCTATTAGCGAAGAAACAATTGAGAATCTCACCGCACACCCGCGAGGGATAATGCGTACAATTCGGGAAAACGATAAGTCGACCGATTCTCCCCCTTCCTTAGATGATCTACAACGTTTAACTGCAGCAATGGAGGAGCTTAAAACTCGAATGGATAGTTTTAAACGCGACTGTTCTCGCAATAATTCTTGGAAACCTATCTCCAGACAGAATAATCCAGGTAACATTAATAAAAAATTTTAATAATCCGCTTTTCAGGCAGAGCGAAAATCGTTCTAGTCGTCGATCCAATCGACCCAATAGTCAACCCAACCCAAATTGGAACAGGAACTCGCCGATCGCCGAGATAATGACAATAACAATCACGGCGCCCAACAACGAAATGACTCCCCACTGAGGCGCGAAAGAGCAGCTGACAGTAACTGGGTCTGTTTCTGACCACAACCTTGGCAAGCGAAGCAGATCTGATGGAAACGCAATGCGTGAAGCGTTGAAGGCCAATGACCTCAACATACTCTCGAACGAACCTCTAATTCTACTTATCGTAGAAACAGGCAAAGGTCAGCCAAATATCCGGGTGGGCAGATTGTTACAACTACTCCGAGACAGACTCGAAAAACTTTTTCTCTCAACACTACCAAATGTACAACGTCACCACGCGAGGCTTCCTTTGAATGTTATATCAGAAGAAATCCGGCTGTAGTGCAAACAGATACAGGAGCCAAGGTGTCACTGTTATCAAAAGCTTTTGCAGACGCTATCAACAAACGAGTTTCCATAGATCGGAGCAAGGAAACTGATTTGCGGAGTGCTACTGGGTACCTTATTCAAACCTATAGCATTATGAGCCCTACCTTTCAGATAGGAAACTTGCGCTTTCCATTTGCATGTTGTCTTGGGGACATAGATGTTACCTACTCTTGTGACAGCATTATTGGCAAGGATATGATTGCCGAAAAAGGTTTCCTTATTGATTTAGAGGCTGCAGAATTAATCCTCCCCTCCTGGACGGTGATACCCTTCGAAAATGCGAGGAACCGCAAGATGAAGAGAGAGACTGCACTAGATAGACAGAGGGCAACAAAAAGGAACAGAAAAAGCCGAAAACGGGTTAGTAGGGATACCACCCAATTATCGAAAGAAACCAGGTCAAGTATGAGGCCACGCTGTCAAACAGGAATGGAGAAAAGGAATGACGTAGTGATTGTGGAACCATGTCGACTTTCTCCTTTGACAGAGAATGTAGTAACTGCTAGGATTTTAGAGGTAAAACGTACTCGTAAAACGGGAGTTATAGAGACTATCCCCTTCACTCAGGAAGGGATATCGAGAGCTAATCTATTGGTCGCTCCTAATAACAAGGGACAAGTCCTCGTACATCTCCTGAATGCTACTAACAAAATGGTTAAACTAGATAAAGGTGTCAAAGTTGGCACATTTTTCGAAGCGCTAGAGAAACCTATGCCTGTGGATGCCATAAAAGACGACAAACCTCAACCCTTCCAAAGGCTGAATTTGGGCAGCTGTTTGACTGGACTGGCATTCCTAAACATGAGAAACAAGCACTTTTATCCCTATTGTATAAATACAGGCACGTTTTTGCCTTAAATGACTATGACTTGGGCTATTGCGATATTGTGCAACATAAAATTGATATTGGTGACGCGGCACCTATTTACTCTCCTCCATATCAAATCCCCTATGCCCAACAGCAGCAATTAAATGATATTGTGGATGGCCTCTTGGCTTATAACATTATTAAGCATTTAAATGTAATGAATGAAAAAAAAATGAATTATTAAGGATTCTACTTCCCCTTGGAGTTTGGCTGCCCTTTTAGTTAAGAAAAAAGATGGTTCGTTACGCCTCGTGATAGATCTTCGTAAACTAAATAAAATTACTAAGGTAGACCCTTATCCCCCTTCTCAGGTGCAAGAATCTCACAGCCTAATGGGACAGCAAAATATTTTTCTACGATGGACATCGTCTCTGGATTTTGGCAATTAAGGGTGTGTGATAGAGAGAAGACCGCTTTTTCCACCCCAGACGGTCACTACCAATGGAACAGATGCCCCATGGGAATGCGTAACTCGCCTGCAGCATTTGAACGAACAATGGATTTTGTCCTACACGACCTAAAGGGAAAGACATGCCTTGTATACATGGACGACATTTTAACTTACAGTCCTGATTTCCCTAGCCACCTTGAATGGTTGGAACATATCTTCCAAAGATTAGGTGATGCTGGAATATAGCTAAAGCCAAAAAATGCCACTTTCTGCACTGGCACGAAATTTTTAGGCCATCAAATCTCTGAACATGGCATAAAGCCAGACTCTGACAAAAAAAAAGCATTCTACATTTTCTAACACCTGTGAACGAGCGGGAGATAGGATCCTTTTTGGGCCTAACTGGCTATTATCGACAACACGTGGACGCTTATGCAAAGATCACTAAACCTCTAACAGACCTACTTCGAAAGGATGTACCTTTCGAATGAGGACTCAATCAACGAGAAAGTTTCGAGAAACTTAAGAAAATTATGATGTCGGCACCATTATTAAAATCTCCTGAATTTACAAAGCCTTTCCTCCTCGCAACAGATGCGTCAAACGCCGCCTTAGGAGCGGTATTGTCCCAAGAAGAGAATGGCCAGGAGAAACCTATCGCCTATGCTAGCCGGTTACTAAGGAAACCGGAGTTAAATTATAGCGCAACAGAAAAGGAGTGCTTAGCCACAGTATGGGCTGTGAAATATTTCAAACCGTACCTATACAGATGCAAATTTACCGTCATTACTGACCATCGACCCCTTCGATGGCTTTTAGATTGCAAAGATTCTACCACCAACTCGAGATTATCTCGTTGGATCTTTTCCCTTCAAGAATTTAACTTCGATATCGTACATAAGGCGGGAAATTCTCATAAAAATGCTGCGCCCTCAGTTGTATACCAATCCGACAAATAAAAGAAGTTGATCCTATTTTTTCTATAGCTCAAATAGCTAATTCTCAGTGAAGAGATGAACGCTGGAGCGCTATTATACAAGCGTTAAAGGATGGTGAAACCTCTGGAACCTATAGAGGGGGTGCAGTCACGTGATAAACATCATCGCCACACCCACCAAAACAATCATCCGCCATATTGGTTGCTGATTTGACTTTACCCTGCTTGTTTGCTTATTATGTCAACGTGGAAGAAAGGCATCTTACCTGGCTATGCAGCCGATTTAAAAGATAATGATTTGATAGAATATAAAAAAAAAACTTTTTTTATTGGATGGGTTCCATACGAAATGAAACCAACAGATTTTTTTTTCAACGATTTAACCACGTGGGCCCACTATAGAACATGGAGACATAGTAAATTATTTGGTTTTAACAACTAATGCTGTTACACTGGATCAGATGAAGGCATACAAATCACTCAATACTCATAATTATTTGACAAACGGATTTATCCATCGTGATATTTTATCTAGAGCCGTTCGTAATGATTTAATTTTGCTTGTAGGAAAGGTACGTATTTTCATTTGAGACTTTCCATTTCTCATAACA
This sequence comes from Centruroides vittatus, assembly GCF_030686945.1. Lineage (NCBI taxonomy): Eukaryota > Metazoa > Arthropoda > Arachnida > Scorpiones > Buthidae > Centruroides > Centruroides vittatus. Next base: position 17,688 of record NW_027122002.1, read on the forward strand.
TAAACTGCATTATGTAAAGATGAATTTAATTTTATATTTAGTCATATTTTAAGTTGATTAAGTTGTATTTATAATTACCATCAATTTTTTTTTGTCACCATGGTTTTGTGTTATGCAAGTCTAACAACCTATTATTAAGATTAGATTAATTAGCTTAATAAATCCTCTAATTTTTTATAGCCGTATTTATCATATCAGGGATTAAATGGAGCAAAATAGACCAAATTTTTACAAATAAATAGTCTTTAATTAACCACAATCAAATTTTTAGTAGAATGAATTTTAAGCATCTCATCAGCATATTTCAGGCATAATGACCCCACACTAGCCTAATACATCCATACAGAGATGCTTGAAATATTAGGGCTTATTACTTTAATCTTAATTTATGTTGTGAGCTAGAAGCATTATTTCTAACCTATAAATTGTTTAAATATATTATTTAAAGTAAATAGCACCGTTTCTTACATTGTTTTTGTACACAGGTTAATCACTCACAAAATCTACAGCAGCCAGCGTTAGTAGTGTGGGTTTTAGCGAAGAAAAATGGAGAGATGATAACTGGGCATTGCAATTGCATGGCTGGAAAATCTTCCTCCTGCTTTCATGTTGGTACTATTCTTTTTGCCATTGCAGAAGGAATTAAAATAAGGAGCTCCCAGACATGTACTGACCGACCAAATAATTGGATTGTGCCACATGTAAAAGATTGTGGTTACAAACCACTACGAAAAATGAACTTTATGTCAGCTGCAACTGCAAGCAAACGGCAATGCCTTGAAAAAAATATACAAAAACCTTATTTGTCAAGTGATATAGCTTGGAATACCTGTATAAACAAACCAAGTAAGAAAGAACTTGAGCAGTTTTTGAACAAAATTTCTGTTCATAATCCAACTGCTGCAATTTTGTCAGTGATGCCAGGTTACTGTAATTCTTTCACAAACCATGTCAATTCATCTTTACATAAGAACCCACTTACAACTTTATTACATGCCAAAAAAGCTTCCTTGCCTTGGAATCAGCTGTTAAATCACTGTAGGACAGTGTTTGAAACTTTACATCTGACAGATGAAGAAATCGAATTTATTAAAGAAAACGCACAAGCACAGAGTAGAAGCAAGCTGTGGTTTGTGCATAGATCGGGAAGAATAACTGCTTCTGTTATGAAAAGTGTGTGTAGAGCAGATATAGAGACTCCACCAGTTTCGTTAATTAAAAAAAATTGTTATCCTAAAGAATTCTCCTTTAGGAGTGCTGCAACTGTATGGGGTTGTGAACATGAACAAATTGCTTGTGATGAGTATAAAAGATTACAATGCAAAAAACATGAAAATTTTAGTATGAAAGCTTGTGGACTTTACTTAACTTCGTCCTGGGCTTACATTAGTGCAACACCAGATGGAATTGTAAATTGCAATTGCTGTGGAGCAGGTTTAATAGAAATTAAGTGCCCATGGTGTAAGAGAGATGAAAATATAGAAGAAAACCCTCCAAACTTTCTAAATAAAGTGAGTAAATTCACGCTAAAGAAAGATCATGTGTACTATTATCAAATTCAAACTCAGCTGTTTATTTGCAATGCTAGTTATTGTGATTTTGTTGTTTGGACAAAAAAGTCCATTTACATTGAACGCGTTACACGTGACGAATTGTTCTGAGCAAGCATCGTGCAACAATGTAAGGCCTGTTTTTTCATTGTATTTTACCAGAGCTAATTGTAAAAATTTTCTTCCCAGCCAGCTCTACTCCCACGAAAAGATTCAGAAAATGTATAAATTTTATAGAATAAAATACTTTACTGTACAGAAAATTGTTTAGTTTGATGTAAAAATTGCCACTTTTAAGCAAAAAAAATAAAATAAAATAAAAACCCAGAATGTATTACAGTATTGAATAAATATTGTAATTCATTTGACTAATAAATAAAATTTATTTATTATACATATTATTGGAACTGTCAGTTGGCAAAAGATTTTCACTCTCAAATAACAAATTGTATTATAACAAAATTATTAATCAAATGGAACTACACTGTTTGATAAGTTTATTAGAGCACAACAAATTGTGACAAGTTTTTCAATTCTTGTTACAGAATCTTTGGTTCTAACTGTAAGCAGTTCAATTGATAGTGTAGACTGCAAGATTCTATATTGATTTCGGATGCGGCCAATTACTCTTTCTACATGTATCCTCAGATGTGAAAGTTTTCTGCTCTGCATCACATCTGTAGCTGAAAGTTGTTTCTTTCCTCTTGTGTATGCTGGAAGTAGAAGCTTTGCACAATAGAAACCTACACTGTCAGCTATATTAAACCCTCTGTCGGCTAAAATAATATCACCGGGATTGAGATAATTTAAAAAGCCAGAATGCTCAGTTAAATATTGGTCACTAACTCTACCTCCCCATGGTTCCGAAATAAATGATACTGTTCCTTGAGGTGTTACTCCTATTAAAAATTTATGGTGTTGTGATGTTTATATTGTGACCAAGTCTGAGCTCTAGAGATTAATGATGAAGGTCTATCAATAAAAATTCCAAAACAATCTATTATTATGGCAATGTTTTCTCCAAGGCAGTTTTTAAATACACTAGGCATTGTTTACTGTAAACTGTCCCTATCTGGCCAGTGAATTAAATCAGACAAACGAACATACAAAACATTTGTCCATTTTTCCAGGATTCTTGAAACTGTTGATCGTGAAACATGAAACCTGTAGGCAAGATCCTGATGACATAAAGTCATTCTGAATCTCGTCAAACACGTCAAAAATTCCTGAAACTGCGTTAATTTGCTTTGTTCTGAATGTTGAACAGCAGAAGAACATAAGTCAAATACAGCCAGAAGGACATTGAAGTTTACCATTCCTGTAAAAAATCTTGTTTTTTCATCATTTTCTTGAAATGACTGAGGTGAATAATAATTATTTATGGTGGCTGTTTCTTTTAATGTTGCCAGTTCTTTCCAAAGTGCATCACATTACTGTTCTAAATTATGTATCATAATGGAAGTAAGTTCTGTTTGTGACATTGATGCAACTTTTTTTCGTTCTCAATTTGCATGTAAACAGTGCTCTTTCCATTATTGCACAAATCTGAAGCTGATGTTAAATATACAACGCTTTCTGAAACTTCTTCATTGGAAGAAACTTCAGTTTGATGCACTTTTTCACACTGTGTACTTTTTCTTCTTTTCATAGCACGTTCATATTGTTCTTGTGTTGCTCTTGCTTCCTTTGATCCGCTACTTTCTCCCATGTTTATAGTTGGGGCCCAATATGGAGATTCTAAATCATACAGCTTTGCTGGTTTTCCTTTAAATAAAAAATAGTTTCACAATAAGTTTTGCTCACATACACATATACTTTTGTGTTTACAAGTAGAGAAAAATAGAAAGCAGTGAAAAAGCAAAATTTATAATAAGAAAGTAACTTTACAGAAAGTATTTCCATCATTAGCCCTTGTAATTCATTCTAATATGTTCTTTTATGGCATAACAGTCTGAGAAAATGTAAATGCATATTAGTTTCTTAATAAACATTATTGTTCCATTTAACTATTTTTTTTCTTCTGTAATTTGGCTTTAAAACATTGTCTGAACACGTACCAGGTATGAAAGAAATATCAAGGAAAGAAATTTATCTTTTCGTTGCACCTTTTACTTCAGTTTAAATATTAAGTAAAATCCTACATTTTATTTGTAACCTTTAAATTAAAAGTTAATTGTGTGTGTCACCATATCCATTCTAAAGTGAACAGGATTTTATGACCACGAAAAATTTTCTCAAAGATGGATGGTACATAATATTTGACTGACACACCAATGTTTTCTACGGGGCATCCATTATTTTTCTCAGGATTAAAATAATCGTGAAACTACCGGAGTAAAGCGTGAATTAAGAAAAGCATCTCACAGTTCCCTACTCTCTCCTATACGAATTACAAATTAACGCAATCTCAATTTATAAAAAATAATACCAAAAACAAGACCAATTATGTACATTTAACTGAAATGAAATGTTTATTGCAAACACGTTTATTATCCGTCACAGAGGAATCGGTAAAGTTTTGCCTGTTAATTCTGGAAAGCCATTCCGTTCGCCTTTGCCGGAAAAGATCTTCGGTTTTTTTATCTTCATGGTGAATTACCGTCGGAATTCAGAATAACGACCGATCTTTATGCTTTCCGCGGTTAGAATCGCAACCAAATACTACGCAATGGACCATAATAAATTAAAATTAAACTTTAAAAAATATGTGTTAAATGGCGATATCGAGGTCGGCAACCAACATGGTCGCGCGCTTGTTGAGTGGAGTCGTGTGACGTCACGTGCACCCCTCTATATTATGTAAAGGAGGAGCAGAATACGATAAATTGCGATGTCCTGCATCAAAGTCAAATTAAAATCAATCTATTTTTTATCTTCTTTCGTAAACGTATCAGTTTACGATGGATAAATTTTTAGTAATATTTAAATTACAAATTTTCGAAAAAAAGTATAAAAATAATAAAAAGTCCCGACTAATTTGCAAAGTTAATTACTTGGAAATATATATTTTTCTTTCAAACAAAAACTGAAAGTCTATACAAGCACGAGGTGTAAAGTTACAGCCTTGATTACAAACGTATTGTTTATCATGACTCTTCCAAATGTTGGGGTGAAGTCGCCGAATATACATCAGTTTACGTCAATGTACAGTACACTCTACTACAGATAGTGTCTAGTAAAAGCTTCGCTTATTATTCTAACTGTTATTAGAACAATCGACTATAATAAGCGATTATTTACATATTTATCGCTTATTACTTAGCAATCCAAAGAATTGAGTTTTGCGAGAGAAAACGCTTATTCGTTTAACTAGCGTTAGGGTGCAACTAGGCACCGAGTGAATTTTTCGAGCGAGCGAGAATATGTAGCGAGAAGAGGTGACGTTCATGCTCTCTGTTTCTCGCTCTCGTCTGTGTGGTTGTAATATACAACCACGGCGAGAAATAGAGCGTGAAACGTCATGACGTCTTAGCGCCACATATTCTCTCTCGCTTGGAAAATTCGCTCGTTGGCGTCTGCTTAGTCGCACCCTAAGACCAGATATAAATTACAGTAGCTAAAATGTAGAAGATATAACTTAATGGGTGAGTGGTTAATTGGGGCACCCGCTTAATTTGGCCAAAATGGATTAGTCCCAATGTGTCCCAATTAAACGGAATCAACTGTATTTAGCATTATTAACTGAATAGATGAGAAAAATTATTGAGTTTAAATTACAATATTTATACAACTCTCCTCGAATAAAACGAATCACAGAATGTGTTCCTCATTACTCGAGTACGGATGAGTCAGCCTTTTACATTGTTTCTGTATGTATTTAGCATAAACAATATAAATGGTGAACCAAAACAGAGTCGAAATTTCAAGTTAATAAAATTTTCACTCGTATTGAATCACAAAACCTACAAAAATCGAGCAACGATCTGTGTAAGTTTTCCAGCGAAATTTCAATATTGTGTTGGGAGAACTGTTATGCCATTTTAGTTAATAATTATTTTATTACTAATTATTATAAAATTACAAAAAGCTTAATTTTGATGAGTTTTGTGATGATACAGGTGAGTTTTATAAAATATTAGAAATGCTAATAACGAGTAAAACACGTCATTAAGTCTGACCTCAGTCGAGATAGGAGACACGAACCCTCATTGTCTCCCCACCACTTGAAATTTAACCCCGAAAATTTAATATCATCAATCCCCAATACACAAACCTCCCTGCAAATTTTGAACAATTTTCGACATACACACAAGACTTATAAAAATTTAATGTGAGTAAACAAAATTATGCTCGCTATACTATCTAACATTAACACATACAGAAAATAACCTTCAACTTTTTTCTGCACTTCCTGACGTTTCAAGGTCCTCTGAGTCCAAAAGTATTACAATTATTGAACACTTATTGTCCAATTTCCGTGCTTATATATAACAGCCGGGAAAGTAAAAAATTGCAAAACTTCGCATAATCGATTCTAATATTATAGGCCTATATTAATTCTAAGTTTAAACTACATTATACTCAATAGATATTTAAATATATTTAATTTTATTCTAATTGTAATTACAATTTATACTTACTTATAACCTTTTTAAATGCTTGAAGTGCTTTATCGTCCCGAGGAAATTTTTCATTTTCTTCCTGAAATATTGAATCTTTAACCTCCATTAAAAAATTCTGTAAACATTATTAAATTTTAATTGAAAATGTTCGAAAGTTTATCATTAATATTTAAAATCTTTAATGAGAAGAACAATTTACTTTATCTTCATTCATCAAGTTTACTCAGATTAGAAAAAACCGGCTTTTTTCATTGCAAGTATCAAACTGCTTTTCTTATTATAAGGGAAGAAGAATTTGCAGGCATTTTCCAAATAAATTGACTCAAAATTACAATTTTATAATTAACTAGCAGACCCGGCCACGCGTTGCTGTGGCTCAAAATGTATCTATTATAAATGTATAACGCCTCCCCCGTGGGGGGAATTTCAAAAAATCCCTTCTTAGTGTACATTCTCTTGACGTACCCTATTAAAACGCAATCAAACACGCATCTAAAATAGTATAATAAAAGTCGAGTTCTTCACAGTAAGCCTTAATCCTGTCCCTCTCCCCCGCAGAGGAAATATCGAAAAATCCCTTTTTAGTGTATATTCTGTTGACGTAACCTATTAAAACGCAATTAAAAACGCAAAAAACCGCATGTAAAATAGTATAATAGAAGCCAAGTTTTTCACGGTAAGCCTTAATCCTGTCCCTCTCTCCGCTGAGGAATATCGAAAAATCCCTTTTTAGTGTATATTCTGTTGATGTAACCTATTAAAACGCAATTAAAAACGCAAAAAACCGCATGCAAAATAGTATAAATAGAAGCCGAGTTCTTCACAGTAAGCCTTAATCTTGTCCCTTTTCCCGCTGAGGAATATCGAAAAATCCCTTTTTAGTGTATATTCTGTTGACGTAACGTATTAAAACGCAATTAAAAACGCAAAAAACCGCATGCAAAATAGTATAAATAGAAGCCGAGTTCTTCACAGTAAGCCTTAATCCTGTCCCTTTCCCCCCCGTAGGGAGAATTTCGACATGTATATTATATAAAAACACGTGCGTATTCGAATGCAACGTGGTGTCAAAATTTCAAAGGAATCGGTAGGAACAAACAAACGTTATATTTTATTTATATAGATAGATAGAAAATGATCTGCTTTAGTCCATTCTCACAGAAAAGCATAATGCCTCACAGAAAAGCAAACTTAAGTCGTCGGAAGTTAGCGCCATATGTTGGACATAAAAGCCTTAAATCCATATATAAATATATTTTTGGAAGGGGGGAAATAGTTATCTTCACATATGCCACAAACCTATCGCGGAATGTATTAAACAACTTTCCGAAGTTTCATGGCAATCGGATAAATGGTGTGGTAATGCATGAAGGACAAACACACACACAGACAAACACACACACACACACACACACACACACACAGACATACATTCGTTATATATATATATATAGATTAGATTGATATATGCTGATGTTTTCACAATTATATGTTTAAATATTCAACAGTTATTTCAAATGAGGGTGACTCCTTTTATGGATAGTTATCCAAGTGTAAACACTCTCACAGAAGAGCTCAAGAAAATCGAAGCGTTAAGTAAGCTGAAACCACACTATCCACCAGTGGGCATTCTCACAGCTCTCAATCGGAAAGAATGGGCAAGGATACGAGAAGGAATGATCGAAAGTGAGAGATGAAAGCCAAAGCCATTTCTTTGATATTAGAGAGGTTGCGGCCGACGTTTTCAACGCGAAAACGTGAACGTCGAACATTCAGCGCTGCCTTCCTGTAATCTTAGAAGTATGACAATGGCATTTAGAACGTCCAGCATGATTCCTTTGACGTTCCAAACACCATTGTCAAACTTCTAGACTTACAGGAAGGCAGCGCTGAATGTCCGACTTACACGTTTTCGCGTTTAAAACTTCGACCGCATCCTCTCTATTAAAAATCTTTGATCGTTAACTAAAATGTACGATTACGCAGATGAAATCAATAAAGAATCCATTCGGATTATTGAAAATTCTATGTTTGTGGTGTGCATGGATGAATCGAACAAAGGGGTAAGGAAACAAACCAGATCGAAGAGCTTTTCGGACGAGAGGTTGGAAGAAATGGCCCACCACATCCTTCACGGTAATAGAACTGAACATTCCACCGGTAACAGATGGTTCGATAAATTTATTCAGGTAAAATTTATTCATTGCTAACAAGTAACAGAAAAAGTGTCGGTAATTTTCAATTGTATAAAATCGTACATTAACTGATACGAAATTATTTACTCTTGCCGTTCCGTAGTTTATCGTGACCAAAAATGGTGTGAACGGAATTGTAATCGAACATTCGGTGTCGGAAGGGATTACCGTTTTAAGATTCTGTGAAGAATTTCTGGATTTCTTGTAAGATATTGTTATCTCTTGAATTAAATATAAGAAACAGAAGTGAAGTGATTGATGTATTTACAGGGAAAATGATCAGCATCTACACTTAGCGGGTAGCGAACGAAAATCAGACGATGAAGTGTTAGTTAAAAGACTTACGTGGAATATCAGTGAATCACTTGCAGAAGAGATTAAAAATGCATCCGCCGTCACAGACACGTAAGATTCTGTAATTTTGACTTTCCGCCAATAATAATTATCATTGACAGGCAGAAAACAAGAAAAAACGTCAGTTTGCGCTTTGCCTATCTTTAGTATCATAACTGTTAGAAGTTATGATACGTAAAGCAACACGTAAAATCACTAAGTTTGTGGTGTTTAGATTTGAAAAGACTTTTACTTTTATTAACCGACAATTTGCTATAGCACATATTGATCCACCATTTAGTAGATTTTTTTGATTCTATCAATCGATTTATTATTATTTCTCGAGTGAAATTTATCGTAATTACAAATAAACATTGTGGCAATCTCAGCTCAATATTCTGTTATTTTTAAGAAGTCCTTCGACAAATGTAACATCTGAAAACATTTATTATTTAATTTATTTAAGAGCCTAAAATAATTTCCTGTTATTTGTGCATCATAGCCAATCATATAACGAGTTTTTTCATGCGCCATGTATAAGATTTTAGTTTTGACTAACCATTTTTGGAAGAAAAAATACGTACGATAGAAAGGGTTGGCCATTTTGAAATATTAGTCAAAACATTACGAAATTGGACCGCACACAGCAAAGTTTAATATTTGAAAATAAATCTTTTTTCTTCATTTCAGGAGCTTCTTTATATCTGTGCACCCGTTGCACCTACGTAGTTATGGCACTCATTATAGCTTTACAGCTGTGTTTTATTTGATCTTTAAAGACAATTATTGTTCGAAAACGTATAAATACTCTCTGTAAATATTATTTTCAGGTTAATCGACACGCTCGAACTCAACGTTTTTATATTTAAGAATTACGGCAAAGGATTTCCGAAGAAACAAAATATCAGTCCAGATGTGTTCATTCAGTTGTGTTTGCAGTTGACATACTTCAGGTTTATTTGAACGATGTTTCTCTTTCTTTTAATGCATATTTGAATGTAGTTAAACGTTAATCAATGTTATTATTATTATCAGAATGCATAACAAAGTGACGGCCACTTACGAAAGTGCCGCTTTAAGAAAATTCAGATTCGGTCGCATCGACAACATCCGCGCTTCTAGCCAAGAGGCTTTGGAATTCTCAAAGTCTATGTTAGATCCTTCTCTGAGTCAGGTCAGTTGAATGGAATCTTCTCAATTGTTATAAAATACGATTCAAATTGACTCGTTCGATATCTTTAGACAGAAAAATGGGATAAATTCCAAAAAGCCGTGAAAAAACAAACCGAAATTCTCCGTTACGTAAGTAGGAAAGAGCTATAAATTAACCGAGTAAAGTAATTAACAATTCCGTAATTGTCATAATATCTGTCATTACGCAGACAATCAACGGAGAAGGACCGGATAACCATCTTTTGTGTTTAAAGGAAATGGCTGCTATGTATGGTTTAGAAGAACCGGCACTTTATAATACTGATTATTACAAAGAGTTCCTGAATTTCCGCTTATCCACCAGTCAAGTAAGGCATCTTTCTATGCATTGACTAAGTGTTAGCGAGTGGAAGAGAATTAAATGAATGGATTTTTGTAGCTTCCAACGATCTACGACATTAAAGTTGGATACGGTCCTGTGGTGCCCGACGGATACGGATGCTCATACAATCCAGAAGAGAATCGTATCGTCTTTTGCATTTCTTCTTTCAAAAACGCCCCCTCGACGGACACGGAGAAGTTTGCACAGAATCTGCATGCGAGTTTGATGGAGTTGAAGGAGCTTTGTGAGAGTGCTAAGGCTACTGCTTCTATCAGGTTGTTTTCTGTTGTATAACAATTCATTCGTGTTCTAGACAATTGCATTACTCACATGGTGTTGTTTTAGTTCACCGACAAAGGCTGCAGTTAAAGCTGAAGCAAAGTAATGGAACGAAGAAAAATTTATGCTATTCGGAAGTTTTCGGTTTATGCCGCAGAAATTCGGCTTCAAAATTATTGAACTGAGCAAAATTCTTTAATAATGATTAAAAATTTATTTAATAAATTTCACGAAAACATTCGTTGTTCTTCTTATTCATTTAGTCATAATTAATTGAATATAAAGTAAGTTCGACGTAAGAAAAAGTGATATTTAAGGTTTTTGTTATTTTTATTCAACAGTATTTAAATGTTTCGTAATTAACATGAAAGTACACGGATAATTAATATCTTTCGTGAGTTATAATAGAATATCAAAATTAAATTCCATTATTATTTAAATGTACTGTACTATACATCCTGTCGTTTTGGAAATTCCGAACACGATGTAGGTTATTGCTCAGATGTCATCAACATTGGCTCAATTCAATTATTTACGATGTTATTTCATACATATGAATAATAGGCTTATTCGAATAAAATCGCTTTGATAGGACGAACATGTGTTTTATAAACCTTATTTTCTCTTGTCAGTTTATACGATGACGGTGTACGAACGTTTTCTCTGGTGTTATCGTTAGTTTCATTTTCAGAATGTACACGTACACTTTGAGTACTACGTAGTACAAATTAGTTTGTTCTCATTTTAATCCACCACATCATACTACACATGCGCCTTCTAATTGTTGTGTATGTCGTCGCTATTATACGTCACTTTCCCGCTTTCCATGGAGTTTGGTGTTAAGTTTATCAAGCTTGTGATTTCTTTTACAGTAGAGTTAATTATACTTTTTATTTTTATCCCTTTTTAACCTTAACACAAAATTTAAAAAAATGTGAACTATTAAGAAATTAGCCAGATTTTCCAGGATAAAAAACTATCCAGGGATATTTCCTTGGTTAAAAATAGCCAAGGATTCGTTACAAAAACCCCAATTCAAATCATTACGATATTAAACACTACTGCAGAGTGGATATCACGCCACTTTTTAATTGCCGATGACATTGTAACGCTGTTCTTGCCGGGAATTACGTTAAATGGTGTCAGATTTACGTTACATTCACTCCCATTACGATTCCGAATGCCGTATTTATTATTGTATAACCTAATTACTATAGTAATATGAAAAATATTATTAATAATTCTATAAACGGAATATTTGCCACACTGTTAAATAAAATATAACAAGTGGCGTGTTGAAATCGGCTGGCGAGAGCCTATTGTTAAAATTTTTATGAATAGATAAATTATGACTGATATAAAATAAATAATATAAAGTAAAAGTTATGATTTCTATTTATGATTTGAAAATACCGGTAATAAAAATACAATCTCTGTTATCTGAATTACAAGTTAATGAGAACAACCATATATTACATAATCATGTTTTTCTATTTACGAACGCAATTTTAGAAAACGTTTTTAGTATTTTTTTTTGAATGGAGAAAAGCTTGAAAAAACAATTCAACCAACGAGTTGCTCAACTTTCCCGGTAATATTTAAAACTGCGTGTGTGGCGTCATAGGTTATAGTATTTTACTTTAAAAACTTTTTATATTTTTAATTATTATAAAATAGCAAAACCGTCATTAAGTCTGACTCTTCTAGAGATAAGACACACGATCCACCTTTATGTTCTCTTCACCTGGACTTTATCAATCAAACTTTAATAACCATCAATTTCCTTAATAATTAAATCATGAGGAATATTTTCAGACATTTTTGACAAAAACCACAGGAGATATTAAGCATGAACAAAATCGTACCACACATACACACACTGACATCTGTATTACAGAAATTATACCCGAAGTTTTTACATTTATCAATGTTTTAAGGTGTTCTAAGTCCAAAAATTAAAAATCTTCGAGAATAATTTTTCTGACCGATCGCCACTCTCTGTTATATATAACATCCGGAAAAGTAAAAATGTTATGAATATAATTGAATTGTTTATACAGGGTGTATCAGAATGACGTTTCAAAAATTTGGGTGATTGTAGAGGATGAAATTTTGAACATTTTGATATCAGGAACCCATAGCCGGGAATGTGATATAAAGTTTCTACAGCACTTTGCACTTTGTGGTCGGTATGCTGAATGAAACAGCAGAATACAGTATTTATGACAAGTTTTATTGACAAAACAGTAGAGTACAATCAAACTGTACATCGAATCAGTGGCTGCACTACATTAAAGTAAATGTTCAATGTGACAACTACCAACTTCGTTACGTCATGTGCAACGACGAACCATGTTTTGTCCGACTCTCTGTAAGATGCCACGCTTTCCTCTGATGGTATTAAATGCTGTAAAGATGCGCACGGTAAGCTCATGATCTGTTCCTACAGATGTTGCTGTACACAAGTGACTTTACATAACCCCAGAGGAAGAAGTCGAGAACAATAACATGACGTCAATGGACAGAACGGTAGCTACCAAAGTGAAGGGCAGTCAAGCACTTTTTACCGCTGTAGAAACTTTATATTACATTTCCGGCTATGATTTTTTTATATCATTAATATTTGATAAACCAGCAAATGATCTTAAACGAACAATTATTCAAAACAATTATCAAAAGTGATGACATCGTCATCACTTTTTATTTATTAATTTTAAAATATATGCAGTCCACATTATCTGTCATCTCAACTGCACTAGTTTAGTGATTCAAATAGTTTAAAAAAGCCACCTGTCATTGTTTTATAAAAATAACTACTATTGTAAATAATTAAGAAATAAGTAACAAGTTATTAGGCTCCAATTTGAAAACATTTTAGAGCTGTGAATTCACTGAATTTCCACTGTCGTGCATCTGTCTGTCTTTCTCTTTAATTTTGAGAACGGTGTTAGATAGAAGAAAGAAGGGGCCAGATATGAAAACCGTAAGGAAAGGAGGTCCCAACTAACTATACAAGAACTTTCGATCTTAATCGGAAGCCAGGTTATTTGTTATTTTAATTCAAATGTTTTTCTCTGAAAGGTATTAGATACATGACAGGCAAGACTCTATTGTCAAAGGGAAACTATGATGTACAGGTGCAAGCCACTACTAATTTGAGATGCAAATTATATATATTAAATAAGATAAAATAAAAATATGATTAAAAATTACAGCCTGGCATAATGACGATGTCAAAATAAATAACTGCTCGTTCCTTATCGGTATTCTCTTAATGTTTTTAAACTACAAACTAATATGAAAATTATTTTACGCAAGACCATAAAATAACATTACGAAACTCGTTTTTCCAGTCAAGTGTAACACGTACACAAGTAGTTTGTCAATTTGATAATATTAATATCACAGCAAAAATATTTGGTAATTTTAATTAATTTTACCTTCTGTAAACAGTCAAAACAATAAACAAATACTATGGCATTCTCCTGCTGAAATCTCGTCAACAGAAGTAATTCACGAGGAACATGTTAAAGACAATGATGAAGAGAAAATTACACATTCTTCTGAAACATTATTCCAATGTGATTAATGTTCCTTCAGTACAATGTCTAAAAAAAATTGGTTAGAGCATAAGAACAGTCACACTCCTGACACTCCATATATTTAAATAGTAATCTATGTAATCTATATAATATTAGGACTGTTACTGATTAAGAACATAGTACTGCATTAACTCTTGGTTACTACTCAAAAGAAATATTACACGATTACTATTCAAGGGACTGTCTGACCCTTGAAGAGTAAACGAATTTATTTTGTTTACGAATAGCAATATGGAAATAAAACACACTATTTATGAAAAAAAATATATTTCGTAATGAAATGACACACAATTCTTGTTATCTAAACAGTTTGGACATACAATTATTGAGCAAGTGTTGCAAATTGGAATTTTACAAGAGGAAAAAAAACACTGCTTGTTTTTTTAATCTTTTTAATGGGGGCAAATTCTGCAACGCTTTCTTTTAGATGCAATATTAGAGACAGATCTTTTAGGCAGTGGCAGTTTACACATGTTCGGGTTATCTGCGCGAGCAACACGGTATAAAATTTTAACCAATGAAATTGTCCAATTTTCGAAAATGCAGAATACGAAAATATAGAGCACATGGTACGGCACGAGGTAGTCAAAATGTCTCGACTTACATTATCTTCGGAACAGATGGAAATTTTGATAATCGAACTGCAAAAACGTCCATATTTAGTTAAAGGGAAATTGGTCGGATATATTTACAAAAATAATTTGCGAGATGGATGGAAAGAAGTTAGGGATAAAGTAAACTGTCTAGCGATGGATCTAGCGATTGACTATCTAGTCAATGGCATTCCCGAACGAAAAGTAAAGCGGCTGCTTTAAGAAAAGATATATTTAGAACAGGTGGAGGGAAAAGAAATACTCCACCATTAATGGACCTTGAAGAATGGGTCTTATCATTAATTGGGAACGAAGAATTTGGCTTGGAAGAATAAAATTTATTCGAGCTTGGAGCTTGCAGTACAAGTTCTCTTGTACCTTTACATGATGTAAGTAATACCTTTTCATTTATAAATTTATTTTTTATATATTAAATATACTCATATATAATATACAGTCAAATTTGTTTTTGTGCGATTTTTTTTGTGCGGTATATGAAAATTTCAATCAAATTGGAACATAACTGATTCCTGTAAAATTTTTTAAAACTCTATTAGATGTTTTCTACGATGTCAGCAAATTTTTTTCATTTTTTATTCAGTAAAATTTTTTCTCACACGGTCTTTTCGGTCCCCTCTTATTTTAATAGCAGAAAAATTATAAATATTATGTTATATTTGAACAGATGCGGTAAGTTAGCGTCTCTCCAGCTTTAGACTGCGAGTGTGAAATTTCAGGCTTTGTTAAATGAAATAACACTTCCTGCAGCTATATTTATCAAATAAAATCATCTTTTAACGATTATTTTTAACTTTTGAATGTTACATTGGTATTTAAGTGGAAATAATTAATTAATATAAAAAATAAAATTCTTACAGGATTTTTTCCCATTAGGGATTGCAGAAAAAGGCCCAAGGAGTTAAAAAAACAATTCCTAGTTATTTCGTACGGTTTTGAGTTATTTTTACGTGAGACTTTTTTTATGCGAGTCCCTATCCACCGCACAAAAACAGGTTTGACTGTATATATATATATATATACACACGTGTTTATGTCAATATATAATATACACATATTACAAGTATTTCGGCATGCAAGCCCGAAACACGTGTAATATGTGTACGAGGCCTCAAAATTACACTAGACCACTTGTATATATTGTCGATATTACTATCTTATTCTAAGGCCTTCTATCTCGTGATCTTTTTAGGTATAATTCTCACGTGTTTCTAAAATATATAAAACCTTTTAACGAGCGGGTTTTTCGAGACCTTATGTTGCAATTAAGTCTATTTATAAGCTATTCTAGCAACAGTTGGTTTATAACAGGCCTTAGATCTGCAAGGAGACTTTCTAGATTTAATGCCCTTTTATTTTTAACCTTTCTTTTAGATCTAATAACATAAGGCCTCAAGAACTACATATGACTGACTAGATAGAGATCGTTTTCGATACCACGTGTATATATAATTATTGATAGTTAATTAGAAAACCTATTTGTATAAAAAAGATTCTTTTAACTTCTAAAACCATTTAAAGGTTTGTAGACTTTTCTACAATACTAAGCACGCGCTGTGGTTATCATTCCGTAAGCCCGTTTTTTATTGTTGCATAAACAATAACTTTTAAGAATACTTTCTAAACAGTTGTTGAAGTTAATTATTTGATCGAAATAAAGTTGTCGATTGCGAAGCAACACTTACAAAAATCTTTTTAAATCAGAAAGCAGCTAATAAATTCCGTAAAATACTTTTTGCATCTCTGTCTATCAGTGCGTTTTTAAAGTGCGTATTTTCAACCCCATTTTATGAGGTCGTCTTACCAGATGTTGACATTCTAATGATATCGAGATAATTTAGAGGGTGCGAAGAAGGAATTAAACAAATTAGATTCCGGCAACCTCATTACTAACACTAGAATTAATGTTACAAAGTTGGCTTTGAACACTCTATTGATGATGAAAGCACATCGAGAGGGCGCGCTGGAGATTGTAGTTCCGCTCTAGTTAGTCGCACATGCATGCCGATAGGCCGCTTATGAAACTAAAACGTAGAACAATATGTAGAAAAAGAACTGTCATTATGATACATGTTTGCCGAGAGGATGGTTGAGATAATTAAACGATGGTTTAATAAAGTGTTATGTTAACATTCACTGGGGTGACAAGTTGACACGTGATAAACACCGAAGTTAATATCCGCATCATTCCCAACCTACACTTCGCATATATTTACACCAATTTATTTATTTATTTATTTTACTTATAGTAAGTTGTTGGATTAATTATTTGATCACTGTTAAAGGTGCTTGAATGGAGGAGCTTTACGCTGCAACATCATCAGTCATCTAGCAGAAAGAGCATCGCACACGGCGTAACAAATGACATTTTTCACTGTTCACGAGAGCAACAGCTGATTCCTTTGATTAATAGGTCCTTCTACAATCTGGAACAGCGCGGATTTCCCACAATCTGCAGCACACTTTCCGGGGGCATGCGTAGTAAAATAGGAAACCAGTTGTCGCTTGGATGAATAATGAAATAATTTTGCAAATCAGAAACTCTTTTTAGTTTCTCTCTCTCAGTCTCTGGCTGACTGTCAGATGCATCTGGAAACTGCGCTTTTCCTCGTGCTTGAATATTCAGTGTCTTCGACGACGAATCTTCACCAGCTGATGTCACCATTCTACTGAAAAATTCCTTCTTAAAAATCTAACTTTCATAATTTAACTTTGCGATTTTTATGTTTTTCTCGCTCCTCCTCATCCGCCTTTATATTTTTTATTTTTGTTTCTACTTTATTATTATTTTTTCGAGTTCTTACCTTTGTTTTTATAAATGTAACTGTCGACGTCTTTTATCCTTTTTCGTTGTTATTTTTTGATTATTATTAAATTTTCTGTCGTGGTTTAATGATCAGTGTTTTAAATTTGAAGGTTTTAGCGTATTGCCGTGTTCAGAAATGTTGGATTTTTATCGTTTTATTCGGTTAAAATTTGCATGTGTAGTGTTTAAATTAGTTAATTTCATTATTTGTGTTCGAATTTGTCGATTTCGTCATTTAATGATGTTTAAATTTAATCAGTTTCTCTGCTTAATTCTGTCCAAGTTTAATCAGTTTCAGCAGTTAATTTCATTTAAATTTAAATCATTTTTCAAGAATTCATTTAAATTTTTAATCGCTTTTAAGAATTAAATCGAGTTTTTGTAGTTGATTAATTATTATTTTTAGCACAAATTGTTCGAAACTTAAATAAAATTTTCTTATTTTTGAGGTTATAAAATCACTTTTTAACTTTTATTTATACAAACGCTAAATCAGCTACTCGGTTTAGGGCCTCGTTTCTTTTAAAATTTTTATTAATTGATGAAGCGAAAAGGCCCTACAAATAAGCTCGTCTACAGGGGGAATTTGTACATGTACCTGTACAGCAGGCCTACTGCTGTACAGAGGTCGATAATCATGTACTTGAGTGAAAGAAGTTTTGCATTCTTTAAAATTACACACTTTAAATAGTCGTTCTATTAATATATATTGTTTTATTTCCGCTTTTAGGTAAAAAGAAACGGTCGAGAACTGCGTTTATTAATGTGCAGTTGTTAACAATGGAGAGAGAATTCAACTCAAGTCATTACATGAGTAAGGAAAGAAAAAGGGAATTGACAGAAATATTAAATCTTAGCGAACAAGTTAAAGTCTGGTTCCAGAACAGGAGAATGAAATATAAGGAACAAATGCTTAGAAAATCTACATGTGGAGAAACAAGAGCCAACTCCGTAGTTTCCGTTCCAACGTCTTCAACTTCATACTCTGTCGACACTCTGGAGACAATGGGGCCATCCTAAATTTCTTCGAAAATTCTGGTGTGGGAACGACGTCTGCTTCCAATAGTTGAACTGGACATTACAGTTGTGCCTCTCAAAATAATCAAGCGCCATGTCTATCCATTCATCAGCTGTAAAGTACTATTTTTAGTATCTTAGGAAACGGACCCGAACTGCGGCCGGAAAAACTTCCGTTAACCTAACGGGTACTTTACGCGGATTCGAGATTAGTTTGCCAGGCCTGGGCTTTTACGCGTGCACCGAAAATATTAGTAAGAATAACGACAAATATCAAGTCAAAGCTAAAAAAGTTTCAAATATATTTAATTAGTAAATAGAATTTACTATGTACAATTGGTCAATAATCCAAAACAAAATTTTTTAACAAAAATCAACAAGTCAACCCGACAATAAACTCAGTTACTTAGCTTAACTTAATCTTAATTCCCCTTTGAAAATTCGACAAATCAAATACTTAAGAGATTCTGTTCATAGTTCCTACGAACTAAACGTCTATCCGTCACCTCACTATACTAGGAACCCATTTCCTCAATCCTTTTCGCTATCGTCAAATCGAATTTCTCTTTAACATCTTGGATCGTCTCGCCTCGCTCTGGAATTCACCTCGATTTGGAAATCACCTCCTCCTTCGTTGGTTCGCGTACTGGCTTTCTGCTGTGAGGTGACGTCACAATTCAGCTGGGTTACTCCCCTTATTTACATACTTAGTTTCTAACATTAAGTTTCTTTCTGGCAGCTTTAAATATCCGACAAAAGCTTATAAACCGTTTACAAAGTATTTAGCACAATTTTCTGGGATGTTATGACGGTTTAGTAAGTTCTTTGCTAGTGAGTGTGGGGATTCCCCCCCTCCATTTTTTCTCTGCGGACTGTTTACTTCCGCTGGGCAGCGCAAGTGCGCGAGATTTTCCTACAGCGCTCGTTTTTTTTCGTGAGTTGGTTTATCTTCTTTTTTTCGTTACTAATAAGAGAGTGGTGGGAACTTTCGTCCTAAATAAACATAAGCCCCAAACAAAATATAATAAAACGAAAAATAATAGAAAAATAAAAATAACGCTCGGACTCAGTTCCTTACACAGCTACAACCGTTAAATTATCAGGCAATCACGAGCGGCAGCAACTGCAGAGGAAACAACACGCCTATTTACACTACTGCACCAATTTTCAGACCAAGCTGCCGGTTTGCTAGTCAATCAACAACTCCTTGTTTTGATTACAGGCAAGCAAATGGGCAACTCCGAAATGTATATAATCAGTTGCCCATCCGAAATGTATATAATCAGTTGCCCATTTATGAATACAATAGTCCACCAGTTCAGGCGCAACAATTCCCTTGGATTTGTACAAAAAAAATGATGAAAACCAGTTACCCATCTACACTGCTTCATCATTTGAGCAGCAACAATTCCAAGGGAATTGTTCAAATGATGAAAATAATTTATCAGTTGATTGGCTAGTTTCCTTGGGACACTGCCCAAATACCCACCTCCACCCCTTGGGCATCTATAAACATCTGTGATATTTGAGAGCAAATACTTCCATCTTGACATGAATTTGCATATAATTTGAATATTAAAAAAATTATTTAAAAAAATATATAAAAGTATAAAATACAAAAGATATTTTAAATTTTATAATTTCTAGTCAACGTCAAATTGTATTAATATATTTTTCTTTCTTTCTTTTTTTTTGCATTTTTAGAAATTAAAGTTAAAATTAAACATTTAATTGAGATAATAGTACGAACACATCATGCAAACTAGAAAAAGATACACATGTAAATATAAAAATTTTGTTTTACTCAATAAATTTTCTTAAAAGTATTAAAATATTAAACAATTATGTAAAATAAATACCCTTTGCAGAGTTTGCAAGATTTCTTTGAGAATCGTATTTTTCTCTTCCATTATATTATTTTGTTGTCGTAATAATTTATTATTTTTTGCTAGTTTTTCATCTATAGGCGGAAAGTCTACATTAAAAAAAATGTATACACACACACACAGACACACACAAATGACTAGATACTTTAATGAAACTAGACAAAGCATTTAATCAAAGAGAAATGTTTTAATATTTTCATTTAAACTATATATTAAATATTTTAGATCAATGAAGTCAATTTCAAAGTAAAATAAATTCCAAAAAGATTATAAAGTTTACCTTGTTAATAATGAATTTTTGTTAGATACAGATTGCTCTATAAATGGAGTTATAATGTTTAGAAATAAGGACTATAAGGCAATTATGATTAAAGTTATTTTTAATTGTCTACTTAGACATTACTCATTAATAAAACTTTACACTGGTGTTTAGATATGATACAAGAATGAGAGATTAGTTCAGAAAAAACAAATTTTCTTTTATTATTATATCACCTGTAGTAATTTTCCCTGTACACATAATACACGTGTTTCGGGCTTGCATGCCGAAATACGTGTAATATGTGTATATTATTTATTAACATAAACACGTGTGTGTGTATATATATATATATATATATCACACACACACAGTCAAACCTGTTTTTGTGCGGTGGATAGGGACTGCATAAAAAAAGTCTCACGTAAAAATAACTCAAAACCGTACGAAATAAATAGGAATTGCTTTTTTAACTCCTTGGGCCTTTTTCTGCAATCCCTAATGGGAAAAAATCCTGTAAGAATTTTATTTTTTATATTAATTAATTATTTCCACTTATATACGAATCTAACATTAATAAGTTAAAAATAATCGTTAAAAAATGATTTTATTTGATAAATATAGCTGCAGGAAGTGTTATTTCATTTAAAAAGGCGTGAAATTTCACACCCGCAGTCTAAAGCTGGAGGGGAGCTAACTTATTGCATCTGTTCAAATATAACATAATATTTATGATTTTTGTGCTATTAAAATAAGAGGGAACCGAAAAGACAGTGTTAGAAAAAAATTTTACTAAGTAAAAAGTGAAAAAAACCTGATGATGTCATAGAAAACATCCAATAGAGTTTAAAAAAACTTTACAGGAGTCGGTTATTGTAACCCTTGGTGCCAAGATGGCGGCTCGTCTCTGATTTCATCAAGGAAACAGTGGGACGCACGTTCTAACCTAGCCTAACCTATTCTAATAAATTACCATAATCATTAGCAACCAAATTATTAGAATAGGTTAGGTTAGGTTAGAACGTGCGTCCCACTGTTTCCTTGCTGGAATCAGAGACGAGCCGCCATTTTGGCACCAAGGGTTACATTAACCCAGGAGTCAATTGTTTCAATTTGAAATTTTCATATACCGCACAAAAAAATAGCACAAAAAAAATCGCACAGAAAAAGACCGCACAAAAACAGGTTTGACTGTATATTATATATGAGTATATTTAATATATAAAAAATAAATTCATAAATGAAAAAGGTATTACTTACATGATGTAAAGGTTCAAGAGAACTTGTACTGCAAGCTCAAAGCTCGAATAAATTTTATTCTTCGAAGCCAAATTCTTCGTTCCCAATTAATGATAAACCCTTTTCTTCAAGGTCTGTTAATGGTGGAGTACTTCTTTTCCCTCCACCTGTTCTGAATATATCTTTTCTTAAAGCAGCCGCTTTACTTTTCGTTCCGAAATGCCATTGACTCCATGTTTTTTTTAATTGTTCCACTTCGATCAGTGGACAATTATCTAGATAATAAAAGCCTTAATGACCTTAAAAGTCTATTATTTATATTCGTCTACGTGGACGTTATTTATTAGTAGGACCTTATACTGGTGTTTAAAGATTGGCAGAGTAATGAGAGTTAATTCAGAGAAAATTTCTTTATTATATCACCTGTAGTAGCAATATCTGTACACACATTACGCGTGTTTCGGGCTAGCATGCCCCTCATCAGCAGTATTACCACTAAGCACTAAAATTAACAATAAAACAAATAAATTACTATATAATCTAAAATTTACGTATTAATAAAATACAATTTTAAAAAAACCTACTATAAATACATATTCCAATTCAGAGTATGAATGGATATTTCTCTTTCTACAGCAAAAGGTAACGTGTAAAAACATATTCCAATCTCTATTGGTATTCCACGCACTACCATTAAACAGTTCGCTGTATAATTAAAAAATTAAACGAACATATTGAATAAAAACTATAAATTATTACAATTTAACCATAATGTGTAAGGAAGAGAACTTACATCAAGATTTTACATTTCACCATTCAACCGTGTTTCAATAGAGTTGCTTAACTATGCTTATTTATAACGTCATCGAGTATGATGTTCCAGGATTGGTGGATTATACGACCCAAGTTATTGTTGATTCTATTCCTTTCTTTCTTTATGTGTAAATGTTCGTATAATTGGAATTTGTAATTATTTGATTCTTTTTTCTTTATTTTCATAGAATTTTTGTCAATTTGGCACCCGTACCTATTGCAGTGTTCTGCGAATGCAGAATTTGCATAATTCCCCCTTATTACTCGTATATTCTCTTTTATTCTTGTACTTAATTTTCTTTTTGTTTCACCTATATATGTTTTAACTGGATCACAACTGCAATTAAATGAATAAACAAGTTTTTTTTCACCCATTATATCTAATTTTTTTTATCAGACCTATGATATAAATGTCTTTTAAATAAATTATTTTTTTCCGGTATTAAATTCACTTTCCCTTTTAGTATATTTTTGACTCTTTCGAATAATTTAGGTACTGTAGGCCTACATACATGAAATTTACACATTTTAGTATTTTTAGTAAATATTTCCGACCAATTTCCCTTTAACTAAATATGGACGTTTTTGCAGTTCGATTATCAAAATTTCCATCTGTTCCGAAGATAATGTAAGTCGAGACATTTTGACTACCTCGT
>NW_027122003.1:0-11994 GCF_030686945.1 Centruroides vittatus
GCGTATGTTCGAATATAACACTTATCTCGAGGTTCCTTTTGTTAAAACGTTATAGTCAAGTAGGTGTAGGTTTTTATGTGAAAACAGACCGATAAACGTAGCAACGAAAGATTTGTTGTTTTACATAATTTGAGCATTTAAAGAAAAGATGTTCTACCATAAAAATATTAACCGGGGTGGCTTTCGGCAAGGTATGCCCATATTTATTGGTTTAATAATTTGCACGTGTTACTGATTTGATTTTTACAGGATACAAGAATTGATGTTCAGGAGAATGATGTATCCATGGTTATGGTCTGATTTTGTGTTCAATTTAACAACATCCGGACGAGAATTCAACCGATTGCTGAACGTCGTTCACAACTTCACTAGAAAAGTAATTAACTTCCAAGTGAAAAGTTTTCAATTTCTGCGTTTGACACAGAATATCTCTACAGGTGATAACAGAGAAAAAGATTTTTCAACAGACTGCATGCGAAGTAGAAATACAAAGCGAGAAAGAAAATATTTATTTTAAAAGTAAGAAGCGAATGGCTTTTCTTGATCTTCTGCTACATTACCATTTTAAAGAGAAAAGCTTAACGGAAGTAGATATTAGAAAGGAAGTGGATACTTTTATGTTTGCGGTATAATATATTTAAAAAATGAAGAAAAGAATTAAGAAATAATAGGCAAAATATAATTTGTACTTAAATATATACTGAATATAGGGTCAGGATACTACAGCTTCCTCTATAAATTGGTTTCTTTACAATCTTGGTTTGTATCAAGACATACAAAATAATGCATACGAAGAGATTATGCGTGTTTTCGGTGAAGATAGAGAGAGAGACATAACTGCAAACGACATTAGAGAGCTGAAATATTTTGAATGTGTTCTTAAGGTGTTGTTATATTTTGTTTAAAGTTATGTGTTACTTGTTATATATTAAGTTGTTTTTATTTTATATTTTCTAAGGAATCGCTTAGAATTTATCCGTCAGTTCCTACCATTGCCAGAAGCCACAGAACAGACTTTCGCTTATGTAGGGTTATGTATTTTAATCTTCATAAGACGTGCCGAAACTGTTAGATTTAATTTTATGTTTAGTTTTTACGTTAGAAATTGTAATTAAGTTGAAAAATTTTTAAAGACGAAAACATGAAGATTCCCGGAGGGGCATTAATCACGATCGAAATTTTTGCCATGCATCATGATCCGGAGACATTTCCTGATCCCGAAATATTCGATCCAGGGCGTTTTTTTCCAGAAAACTGCAAAAGTAGACACAATTTTGCATACATCCCGTTTTCTGCAGGACCAAGGAACTGTCTCGGTAAGTAAATAAAGAATAATTCTTATTTTATCGATATTCGAGCGGTATTTTGGTAAAATGAGATAACATTTTATAGGTCAGAAGTTGCCAATGATGGAAGAGAAAATCATCGTTGCCAATATTTTACGTCACTTCCGCCTATACTCTATGGATCCACGAGACAAAATCATCGAATGTGGAGAAATTGTACTTCGACCCCTTACAGAAGTTAGAATGAAATTCGTCGAAAGATGATGGAAGAAATTCTTATCGTATTAATTTCACACGTGGCCTACTCTTTTTGTTAGTTGATTGAACATTGTTTTTTATGAGTCCTCAACCACGTTGTTGTCTGGTTCTAAGATAATTAAATCTTATATCTACATTAATCATAATTTGGCAAAATTATTCATCTGATAAGTAGAACTACTGATGTTAACAGTGTGGATTATTACACACCGAGTAAAAACTGACTGGACATGAAGCATAGGAGTAGGATCGCTTCAAAAACCATGTCAAGAGTTTTTGACAAGTGTGTGTAAATCATCGAATATCTGTTCAATATGTATTTAAGGTAAAAATTATTATATTAGTAAGAAAAGCAAAAATATAGAACCTTACCTACTGAAAGTCTTTCGCTTTTATGCATTGGTCATACGTATTTACTGTTATGTCTGCTTCCTCAAGGCCGATGGACCCAAACAACTCCAGTTTCATCACTAGAAAAATTTTTTTCATTAGTAAACCTGACGTTTTGCCTTTCGTCAGTCCAATGACTGTGTTGGTAGGCAAAGCCTAAGCGGTCAGTCATGTTCGCATTCGTTAATTTTTACTTCTGGCAGCCCTTCTTTTTCAATAGATTAAATTCTCTTAGTCTATTAAGAATATTTTATTATATTATTAATGTTTTATTTATAGGTTCTTTACATTTATATGAATGCATCTTTTTAATGTCTACGTATTTTACACTCAAGTAGCACATAGCTTCGCTTAGACGTATTTATTGAAATAGGTAAAGATAATTCTGACTGAAGTATCATTGCAGACTTAAACGGATTATCGTAAGATCCATTTAAAGAAACCAGCATGAAAACTAAAACGTCTTTTGCAAGTTGTCCTGTCATACAAATTCCAGATCCTATGTCAACATAACCATGATAATGATGACCATCAAAATATTCATGCTGTCTAAAAGCTTGCCATTTCATCTATTATTAAACAGCATAAAGTTAATTTATCTGTAGACATAGAGCGTAAAGCAACTAAAGCTTCCTCGTAAATTCAGGTGAAGCAGAAATGCCTGAATACCACGAACCAATTGTACTAGGATGAGCAGAGCAAAGCCAAAGCTGATTCTAACATAGTTGTAGCCACTGAGTGATAAATAGTTAGGTGTAAGTGCAAACTTACATAAGGCTGTTGGATATGCTCCTACCGAATTATTTTTAAGCCGATGTTGGACAGCCTGCATTAATTGAAATCAAGTGCCGTCTGAACATTCCTCCAACAACCTCAGTCCTGCCTCGGCGATTAGGAAACATACGCCAAAAAAGCCACAATCATCAGCATTGTATACCTGTCCATATCTTCAACTTTTTTATGAAAGTCTGCACAAGTGATGTCTCTTCTGAGAAACATTTATTTGCCACAGTCAACAAACTTAGTTTACATATTTTTTAAATAGCCAAGATACTCTTTTTTAGAAATAAAATAAATTTTCCTGAAATGTGTTCATAAAAAAAGTTGACGTTTTCAGCAACAGTTTCACTACTGACTGCACATCCTCGGTTCCTTTGTTGAAAAAATGGTGAATATAATGCTGCTTCTTCTGCTCTCACCCTTTTTTTGCTTTTCAGGTTTCCACTTGGTAGAGGTAAACGGTTGTATTTCTTTTGTCTTTTGTTTTCTTTCTATCATTGATAATACATTTCCTTATGTTGATTTCTTTTGCAACCTTTCTAGACGATTCTGCTATTTTTAAACATTCGTTGATCTCAGTCTTAGTTTCTGTAGTAAGAATCTGATGTTTACGCTTTGAGGCTATTTCTTACTGTTATAAGATACTATACAGCAGCAAACAGAGGTTAGAATTGTTGCCAACTCAAACAGGTTCACAGAAAGAATAAGTAGCAATAATTACAACACGTGAGTTATGTTTACACGTGAGCTGCAAGTATATAGCGACAAGTCCATACTTCAGTTAGGGGAATGGTAAAAGTTATTCTGATTACAAGACATTACGTTGAGAAATTAACACTTTTATTTGTGGAATGCATTCAGTTTTCACTAGATCCTTTCAGCCACAACTATGTAAAAATAGGTATTTGCAATAGTTTCAGTTTACATGGTTACATGGTTACACTGTAGTTCCGATGGCCAGAAGTTTGGATTAGCGCGACCTTACTAAATGTAACAAAAAGTGAATGTCCACAAAATATTATTTTACGTGAAAATTTATTTCGATCACATTTAAATGAATTTATTACATACATCTGAAGTAGTAACATTTCCCCAGTACTTCAACCTGAACAAATAATTCTTAATTCATAATGACTATTAATTGGTAAAGAAATAGGAAATTCTTTAATGAGAGAATTGATGCTACAAACATAGAAAAAAACCTCACAGGTCTATAAAACACTACACAGTGAAATGTCGGTATAAAAAAACGTAGAACTACAGCAAAACGAATCCGTTACTAAGGATTAAAATTACGTTGCCAGTTGAACAAGACATTAAAACTGATATTGCCAGACTGAATATTCATTGTTTACTAATAACGAATGTTTATGCATTTATAGTTTTCGTTATAATGAAACTTTTTTGTTACGTTAAACTGAAATTTTCGTTATAATGATATTCGTTAAACTGAAACATTTTTGCACTAAGCTGAATAGGAAATTAGCGGGAGATTCAGAATATATACGTCATACCGAAAATTTCGTTCAATTGGTGCTCAGTATGCCGATATTTCACTGTATAATACAAGTTTTTGCGTTACAATGTATAAAGATGGGAAGTTAATTCAGTAATTAAATATTTACATCAAGCTTTACGGTGCTTAATGTTACACGAATTGCTGCGATAAGATATGCTTCATCTACGCTTGTTGTATTGTAATCAAACTTTTCATACATTATTCTTCAGATTTCTAGATTTTGTTTTTAACATTCAAATTAGTGTAAATGAAAGTATTTGAATATATTTAAAATATTATTCTATTGCATGATTTTGAAGTGAAGTCTAACTCTCCTTGCATTAAGAATTCAACCTCGATTTTAATCATATATTATTCCTAATTTTGAAGTCTCTTCTAGCTGTCACTCTCGCTTTCTGTTGGCGCTAGCTGTATTTAGTGGTAAGCTTTTTTCACTACTTGCTTCATTTTAACAGGACTATGCTATGTCAATTACTAGAATATAGTTATAAGCATCTTGCCTGTAAAAGATTAATTTAATAATTTCAATTAACCAGTTGGTTGAAATATGAGGCTTATCAAACTGCAATGGAGCCAAGACATTGCATTGAGAAATTAAGACTTTTATTTGTGGAATGCATTCGGTCCTCACTAGACCCTTTCAGCTACACCTATATAAATATTTGCAATAGTTTCAGTTTACATGGTTACACCGTAACTGTTCGTACTTTCACCGATTACGTTTTCTAATCATAGTTCAAACAGGAAATTCCTCATTTGACATTGTGTTAAGTGAGTCTGTTGTACTGGTCAACAGTAATTATCCTTGATGAGAATTTGTACCAGAATTCATTCACTTTCCTTTCCAAATTGTCATTAATTATATAATTTTTGTTAATATTTATAATTTTAAAATGCAACTTTCAAACAAGTTTTTATACCAATATGACAAATAAAATAATTTACATATAATGCCATTTGACAATAAAATACAAAAATAAAATTTCGGTGAAAGAATTGCTTAATAGATGCTGAAAAACTTTCACGCATTTTTCTCTCATATGAAAGATCTCTGGATTAAAATGAAAGTTCTAGTGTACAGTACATTACATAAAGAAAACGACCATACAAACGAAAATTGGATTTTAACAATGCAAGAAAATGAAAAAATCATTTAGTGTACGTTAACTGATATATAACTAGAGTATAAGTAATTGCAACACTTGCAATTGTAAGAAGTAGAGAACGATCGATAGAAAACAATCCCCAACCTGTAAATTTCGGTAAATGCTCCAAACACTTAACAGAAAACTGGAAATAATAATCTCTCAGGCTTTTACTTTTTTCTGCCAGAGATACTTGATAAGTTTTATATGATAATAGTTTAGCATTAGATCTCATTCTTGAAGAGGAAAGACAAATAGAAATAAATAAGTATAGTGTCAAAGAAAAATTTGTAATGTTTGATATAGATTGAAATGATTTAAAATCAAAATCAAATTTGGAATTTACCGAATCGCTAAATGTTAAAGTAGTCATCCCTCCAATGACAATTGTCCATAGAAACAAAACTGGAGAGTATATTTTCTCGATATCTTTTACAATCTCGAGTGTAGCTAAATACAAAGAGGGAATTTTACTTGATACAGTCGATAAACCAGAAACACTGCACTGAATGTGATGAAATGAATTTTCCGCTTCGTTAGAAAGAACAAGAAAAAGAAGTAGAAATAAGTTATATGGAACAAAGCGAATAAAATTAAATATGAAACTATGCAGGTAAGAAGCCACGATTAGTGTGTATCCAGTTAAATTGGTATCGAGAAAAGTATTTACATTCCATATCAACAAACGTCTTTCATTAATCATACTTATTATAACAGGAACGTTTTGCACTAAGAAATTAACCCAAATGAAGACAATCTTTAAAAGAAGTAATTTCGAATTTACTCCACCATTAAAATTTGATTCGTAAATTTCGAATAATTTATTAATCAGACGAAGCAACTTTCCTCTGTTTAAGTAAAAGTGATAGTAAGAAATAAAAGTAATGATTACGCATACAGTATAGAATACAATTGCCATGTACAACATTGCAGGAAATTTATTTTGAAGTATAAGGTAATGAGCCTTAAAGATAATAAAACACACGTATAACTTTAAAACTATCAAAATGATAATTTTGTAAATGGGTAACTTTTTCTCATCCAATTTCAATCCACATACTGAGAGGTTCTTCAGTAGAAAGGACCATGCTTTCGTTCTGGTTTCTGCCATTTTCAGATTTGAGGGTTGAATCTGTATTACAATGGAACTCATGATCTGTAAAATTCAATGTTTAATAATTAATTCTCTAATTAATATTTGAAATAAAGCAATACTTTATAAGTTAGTCATGTTTTACTATTAAAAAATAATTTGAATTTCTATACTTTTCAGACAGTACTGTGCGTACAGACATTGAATTTTTTTTTATTCAAGTTTCTGTGAATATAGAATGAATAGTTTATTTATACAGCTCTGTATTATATATGCAGA
This sequence comes from Centruroides vittatus, assembly GCF_030686945.1. Taxonomy (NCBI): domain Eukaryota; kingdom Metazoa; phylum Arthropoda; class Arachnida; order Scorpiones; family Buthidae; genus Centruroides; species Centruroides vittatus. Next base: position 6,751 of record NW_027122003.1, read on the forward strand.
CAAATAACAAATCACAAGAAATGGCGAATGTTTCTCTGCATTACATGGACAAGACGTCATTGTTCTTACGTGACAAAGCAACCATTTAACAGTCATATCAAATAAATTAGCACGAATTCTGTTTATATCCATTAGCTTCTGATTGTTATTCTTAATCGTAGTGTACGTATTAACAACTCTAAATACTTGATAGCAAGTATGTTCATTATTTTCAAATAAGGTTTTAAGATAGATATCGATTGTCATAGGTGGTAAACGTTTCTCTCTCCAATAGATTGATTAAGTCACAACTACTGTTTAATATAACCAATATAATACCTTATTCCATTCAAAATATTCATTATTTTAACGGAGCGAGGTCTCAAGATATTTGTAGCACTTTATCTTTCATAAAACTTAATATTTATTATTATTCTAACACGCAAAAAATTGAATTTTAATGTAGAAAACATGTTATTCAGCTATGAAATATCGTTAAAAATGAGGTTTTATGTAGACTTTTATTACTATAATTTAAACAATAATAGCAAAAGTACCTCTATGAAAATCCCTTATAAAAGAACATATGGTTATCTGGAGCAAAAATAAAACAAGTTCGAAATGCCTTAAAAATTAGTGAACTTACCTCTGTTATTTCTTCGTTAATTCTACCTTTCGGAAAAATAATAAATTCTACTTACTGTAGGACATTTTTTTCAAGTATAAATATTATGTGAGGAAAGAACTAATACAATTTAGCCTGTAAAGACGCCTTTCAATATTTACCAGTCGATCTATCAAACAACACGAATAATGGTTTTATTGTTCATCTTATCGAAAGATCGCTTGGCAAACACGAGAAGACCTTCTAGCAATTTAGAGGCATTGTTCGGTTCTTTGTGTTGTTATTATATAAATATAGTAGTATAAAATTCTTTGTATAGTGTAGTCCAAGAATTATACAGAATAGTAGCAATATTAGTTATACAGGGTGTTTTTTATCTTCAGACAATGAAATAACTTACTTTTTTTCAAAATAATGAGATCCAAGTATCTAGAAAAGTTGTAGTGTTTCGAATGCCCAATCAATTGGTGACCTTGGATGTGACCTTGCCCTTGACCTTCAAAGTCATTTGAGGGCCAGGTCTGTTTTTTTCAATGGGAACACATATTTTTGACTCCAGCAATGGAAAGAGCGAGAAATTTCACAATTAGACATACCTTTGACTTTATGGTCCAAATCAAAGGTCACGATTATTTTACGGTTTAAATTATAAGCTTTTCTAATGGAAAACCATACTTTTTATTACTGGAATGGGCAGGGAGGTAAAAGTTACATTTACATGGAAAGAACAGGAAATTTCACAATCAGCCATGACCTTGAGTACCCCAAATTTCACTTCTGAAGGTCATCTCAAGGGTAATAATCTTAAGTGCAGCTCAACAAATGTATCAAAGTGGAAGGACATTATTTTTAACATTTGTTATAAACGTTTTTCCAAAACTAACATCTGACGTCAAGAAGTAAGGTGACACACAAAAAATAAACACCACAATAGTGGGAGGCAAAGGGACTCACTGAAAATAAGCACTTCAAAGGGAGCAGAAAACTACCACTTTCACATTGATACCCGTGGATAGTGCTAAAAGTAGTGAATGCTTTTAAAGGTCAATGTAATAGTCATGAAAAAATGTGACTTTTACCTCTCTTCCCATTTCAGTAATAAAAAGTATGGTTTCCCATTAGAAAAAGCTTATAATTTAAACCTTAAAATAATCGCGACCTTTGATTTGGACCATAAGGTCAAAGGTATGTCTAATTGTGAAATTTCTCGCTCTTTCCATTGCTGAGTCAAAAATGTGTTCCCATTGAAAAAAACAGATTTGGCCCTCAAATGACCTTGAAGGTCAAGGTCACTAATTAATTGCGCCTTCGAAACCCTACAACTTTTCTAGATACTTGGATCTTATTATTTTGTAAAAAAGGTAAGTTATTTCATTGTCTCAAGATAAAATAACACCCTGTATACAAATTTTGTATAAAGATAAATATACAATTGTACCAAGATTTTCTGAGCTTTTTCTTTCCTCTTTCGTGGTGGCCCAAAAGGACGCATAAATAAAACAAAATCAAAGATGTAGTGCATTTTTCTTTTAAAAATGCAAAATGACAACTGAATTACAAGTAATGGGTGAATAACATTTTTCAGAAAATATTTGAATTTACTTAAATATGTTTTCAGTCATAATGTCGACAATAAAAGCGTTTATACGATATCGCTTTAACAAATGCTTTTGTATAGAGTATCGATTCGACTATTGTCGATAAACAAAAAAGACTAATTAAATTTTATTTTTGTTTATTGTGCTTTTCACTATTGTAGTTGAAAATAACAACTCCACTTGTTCTACCTTCTAAAATATTAAATCGCATATAATTAAGTAAAATAAAAGTTTTTATGTATTATATGTATGAATTAAATAAATTTGATTCAAACATATAAGTTGTGTCTGAAAATATTGTGTACTGTCAATATTACTCATATAGTTTAATAAATTATATAAAGAATGAACTGAAAACTTCATTGAAGTTCATTTTAAATTAATTGCTTATATTGAAATATCCTTTATTAAAAATGTTTACACTATATAAACTGTACAATAGTTATTAAAAATATTCATTCTCGTTTTTTCTTTTTTGCATTAGTAATTTAATGCCATGAATGACCTCTCGACTGCTTTTTGGGTTCAAATTTCTCAATCTGGCATCAAGGTAATCGTGAAATCTTGATACCAAATCTGTGCCATTTGTTTGTTTGCTGGCAAATGTCAGCAAGGAAACAACCAAACAATTGATACCAGATCTGGTTGTTTTTTATTTTGATTTTTTTTAACACTCAGATATTTTTTTCGTGGTTTTTTCCAACTCGTTTAATATACTTTTTGTTTTCTAGATTTTTCATTACTCTTGGTTGAACTGAAAAATTAGATTCATCAGCACACACGTTATGCAATAATAAATTATAAACTTAATATATCATACCTTTGTATATTAAAAGCATCTGTAGTATCTGTAGGTGAAATGCTGAAAAGAATTTATAATAATCAGTTGTTTAAAAACTTATAATACATTGAACTAATTTAAATATAATATATAAAGTGTACATAGTTTTGTATTTGAGTTTAACTCATTTTTAGTAATGAAAATATTCCAATGATGAGTGTCTTGTTCAAGTATACCAATAACAATTTTGTCACAAATAATTATAAAGCATAATAAGTATATTACTTACTTTGATTAATTGAATGATATACAAGATATTATTTCAAGATTATTTTCTAGATCATTTTCACTTTCATTTATTAGATTTGAAACTTCTCTTAATGGAGACATATTATTAACTGAACTATAGAAAAAAAATTAAATTTCAAATTGAAAACAATTCAGGTAGAGAGTATTTTAAAGTTTAGTCAGAAAACAGATATTGATGAAAGAATAATCATACTTGCAGCTATATTTTATAACTAAAAGCATTTTTTTTTTTTTTTTAGAAAAACACCCGTTTTGAAGGGGTATTTTCTTCGCGGCAATTTTTTAAATAGATATTTGATTTAATCTTCTGATAAAATCGTCTCTAGACAGGCTACTAAATATCTACGTATAAATATCACAGTTTCAATTAATGAAACTGTGATATTAATAAATTTACTTTGCATTTTCACTCATGTAATCTCTTAGGACACCATCTATTAGATCGTATAAATGCCACGGGGTATTATAAATGCCTTTTGTCCCGTTACCACTGGATAAACTTTTGAAACTTTTTTCTCCCTGTTATAGCGATCTCGTTGATCTTCCACTTTTTTCTTCTTCGTTTCCTATTTAAGACATTGTATAGTTAAACGATTCCACTTTAGGAGTTCAATGCAGTATATCAAAAACTTTCTTACCATTGAATGCAAATTTTACGCCAATCGCAGTCCGTATCGTGTGTTTCAACATTGTCGTATACACATTTGTATTTCCTGACTTCTTCGATGAATAACTAAATCTATTTGCGTCCTCATTCTTTTAGCGGTATTTTCCGCCATTACGACAATGAAACTACATGTGACAAACGCACGTGACTGTGCGTCAAAAATCCTGGTGTTTTTATTGGTTGCAGTACGACAGAAAAGTTGGCACGAAAAGTTAAATTATTTTGAACTCTGCTTTCAGGCTTGTTTCTGTCCAACTGAAAGTTCGTCAGTTTGGCAGTTTTACGATTTTTTCTCAAATTCCGGTAACGTGGAGTCTAGGCTTTACAGTTTCGCTTCAGTAGTAGAAACACAAAGTAACATAATAATGTAAACACTGACATACGAGAGTACCGAGACACAATTTCGACAGTTTTTATAACATATCAATTTGTAAAAATTTGTATACCGGTTTTTACATTTAATTTATTTTTAGTATGAATAATTATGAAATGTTTTTTAAATTTTTTTATAGATATTTCTTTATTCATCAACTATTTTGATTTCTGAAATATCTATATTGCAATTCTTTTCTTTTACATGTTTCCACCACGGTTAATTTACATATTTTAATCTAATTTTTGCAAAGTGTTTTTTAATTTTTTTTCCAGTTTTTTCCCTATCTCTCCTATATATTTTTTCAGTTCTTGGCATGTACCGGTACATTTAATTTCGTAAATATCTCCCGCTCTCTGTATAAAATCAATTTGTTTCTTTTTGTATATATTTACTATTTTGCTTAATTTGTTCTTCATTGTTGGTGCGAAATTAATTTGTTTTTAGGTTTCTGGCACATTTTTCAAAAATATCTATAATATAAGGAAAGGCATAATAACTTACATTTACTTTTATTTTCACATTATATGGACATTTAAGGGAGGACTGGGCAACTTCGACACAATAAATATAAGTTAAATTTAGTGTAACGAATACTGAAGAGAAGCATTGTTTATTGTCTGTTAGCGTGTTACCTTACTATAAAACTGGTTGAAATCAGTTTGGAAATCAAAATAAACATAATAATAATAATAACTTTATAAAAAGATAGCAATTCCAAATTGACACCATACCAGGGGCAACCTCGGCAACAGTAATGGGGCAAGATAATAACACTGATTTACACACTTGCTTAACAATATTGAATTCGCTATTAAAAGAAAGAAATACAAGTCCAAAAACCTACTTAATATTATAACAACGAAATACAAGTTCAAAAATGCATAAATAAAAGAAATGTAAATAAAAAAG
>NW_027122004.1:0-16301 GCF_030686945.1 Centruroides vittatus
TTAATGAAATTCAATATTCATATATTAGATGAGATCCGGAAATGAATCAACAAATTGTTATTTTTTGCAGAAAATTCCTTTAATATTGTGATTGCATTCATTTTCTGTCAGAAGCAAAGTTGAATATCGTTAATGACGCTAAGAAATATTTGATTGTAATTTTCGTAATTTCTCTCTGTTCCTGTTTCCAATAATTGACAGTTAATGTCTAATAAGTATTTAATTAAGTATTAAAAGTTAAATATGGAAATGTCCCTAATGTAATTAATTGTAAATTAGAGTTTCTCGGAATCATCTCCATTCAACGGAAAAATATATTCGCCGTTCTTATCACCGTATAACATTCTATTGGGGTTTTTAAACATCTGGTCGAAAATTTCTATTAATTTTATGTTTTTATATTTATTCCTAACACGTTAAAAAAACAGTTAATATAATTATACGATAAAAATCTAGTTTTACTTACTCGAAAAATTTATTTTGCAAACCAAAAACTGCATTCGATTAATTCGCATCGAACAAAACGCTTCGACAATAGCAGAAAATATATTGTTAATATTTATTGTTCATGCAACAATTGGAAACGTGCTTACGTCGTGCTAATCACAGCGCGTGCTATGAAACTCGTATGTGAAGTAATGTTATTTTTTTATTTTTCTTTCATTTTTGATAAGTAATTAGAAAGAAAGACGTTAGCGATTTGCTTAGTGAAATGCTTCCCGGAACGATTTTTTACAGGAAAAGTCGATTTTATTCGGGCGTTATATGCGTGAAGAAAACCCACGTGTGAACTCGATCAGTGTAAAGTAAATTTGTTTTGTCGACAATCGATGAAAATTTTACAGTGAAAAACTCCGGCTTTGTCACAGCAATTTTTACTTTAACAGATTCATTGCACCAACACAACTAAGAGTTTCATCTTTTATCAAATTTCATAGCAAGACTGACAAATTATTCTCTGCTTAGGTTTTCGCCAAACAGCTTGATGAATTTCATTAATGATGGTGCAAACAGTCGGTCTTCTCATTCGAAATGCAAAAGCTAGAAAAATTTTGTAATCTCCATTGGCGAAATATTTAAAATTGTCAGATATGTTTTACTGTTACTGTTTACTGAAATGCTGTTCCATGCAGGGCCGGATTAACTTACTTTGGAACCCTAGACATTTTTTTTTTACCGGGACCCTCTCACTTTCACAAGAAAAATATAAGAACAAATTTCTTTAAATTTTAGAATTCACAATAACTATATAAAAAGCAATATATATTTGTTTATTTGTTTATGATATACAGTTGTCCAACAGAAAAGTAAACTATCTTATTTACAAATCTTCAAAATAGACTGTTTGAACTGGCCCTTCAAAAACCGAATCCTAGACATTTGTCTCATTTGTCTATGCGATGATCCGGTTCTGGTTTTATATACTCTTTAACGAATTCAGAGGCTTGCGGTCGACTAGAGACGAGAATCGTGATTCCAGCAGCGCCGCTAGCTGTTTGAGCGGCCGTGTGCAATACCGATTATGCCGTCCCTGTTTAACTACGACTACCTAAGCTGAGCTTGCCAGCAATACCAATTTGCTGCCCCCTGAACGTGCGCCCTGAAGTGCCGCCCGCGAGCGGTGGACGCCTTGCACGCCCGCTTATGGCGGGCCTACGTGATTCGTTGCGAAATATGTAATGACTTTTCTGTAATAAATTTTAAAACAGATTTCGTTTTTAAGGCATCGTCAAATTCGTCCAAACTAATCAAAAGTTTTTCTCTTGTAAATTTTCTTCTTCTTCACTTCGCGAATTTCGAGATAGTTTATTTATAACAACATCATCTACACTTTTTTTACGAATATTTAATAAATGTATTACAATGACCAAATCAAACTATTTCGTATACACTTCACCGAGTGACCAATCGTATGCAATTTTCTGGCAAAGAATTGACTTTTTGTAGCCCGGTTCACCAGAGAGAAAAATAGTTTGATGGTTTTGTGTTGTGTATAAAAGTACAGTACATTCTCTATTTTTATCTTTTTGGAAGCATTTCCTGCAGGCAGAGATGCATTTTCCAGCAGTAAATCCACGTAGTAACATTTTATTGTAAAATTGCATGTCTTTTTTCTCCAAAAGAACGATGTTACACATTTAAACCTATTATAATGGTCTGGGTTTAATTATTCCACAGCAACGTGTAGACGGTTTATTGATTTGTTAACATGCGCACAATGTCTTGAATTTGCTAGTTAGAGTGCACTAACAACTAGAGAGATTTTCGAGCAAACGTAACTTGCAATTTAATTAGAATTTAAAAATAAATCGAATTTAAATAAATATGTTCCACTGTGACTTCATTTATATGAAACAAACAATGGAATACGTAAAAAAAGCTTTAATTTATGTTAAGAATGCTTTCAATAAAGACGTTTTTAACAATTGAATTCAGCACATAATCATTAATATTAATTATTTTGTCAAATTTTCGAACAACGCATCATGAATACCATTAAAATTCAGAGTATAGATGGACGGCAATTACAAGTATCCCGATCGAGAATATCTACGACCAGTTTCGTGTTAAGGTGCATGATAGAACGTTATTCGAATGTCGGCGATATCACCTTTCATTTACCGTATACCTTTGAAAGTTTGCATGTAATCTCAGAGTAAGTTACACTTTTCATAATAATTTCATGGTTAATGTTATTTATGGTTCCAAGATGGCGGCTCGTCTGATTCCAGCAAGGAAACATTGGGGACGCACGTTCTAACCTAATTTAATCTATCCTAATAATTCTGTTGGTAATAATTATGGTAATTTATTAGAATAGGTTAGGTTAGGTTAGAACGTGCGTCCTCACTGTTTCCTTTCTTCTATTTGCTGGAATCAGAGACGATCCGCCATCTTGGAACCATAGGTAACATTAACCAATTACATTAGGAAATTGTAAAATTTTTACAATATTGAAGACTCAATACGAATAAAAATTTGAAGTCTTCACACATCTTAAGCAATCAGAGGAACAGGATTATCATAAGGAAAGTCCATCATCGCATTGAGGCTCTTTTCGGCTTACGAACGTATAAACTGATTGAAAGTCCCTTCGGAACTCAGCTCGTGTTAATTGTGTTCGCTTGATTGTGAAGATATCAAATGTTTATTTGAATTTAAACTTCAATTTTTTAAAATTTACTTTATCGTGGATCTTTAGAATTTCTTTTGAATATTGTAATCATTTTACAACGATCGTATTTCTATTATATTTAGACTGTTGGAAAGTAAGGCATCAAGACTCTCATCTTTGAAAACAGCAATGGATATTTTAAAAATTAACAAGAAATTACGTATCTTTGGAATAAATCAGTTTTGTTATTCTCATATCGCTGCTATGTTACGTACCGAAGATGTGTGTTGTGTACACGACATGGCTTCCAAAATCAGCAACTACAAATTATTATATACTTGTTGGAGAATGTTCGATGCAAAATGCGATCAAATATTTTGTACAGACGTGTACTTGAATTGCAAAGAAGCAACAATAGATACGCTCGTGTCTCGCCCAATTAATAAATATTTAGACGAGAAGAGTATCTTCGATATCGCCTACAGATGGGCCGCGAACAAAGTTAATGAGAAGAAATCTGTAAGACAACTCATGGAACCTTTCTTACCAAAAATCAGATTTTTGACAATGGAAAACGAAATCTTTGAGTCAGATGATTTTTTACTCGTATTAACTGAAAAAGAACTGGAAGCAATAAGGCTGTTTTTCGTAACCGAAAATTTGTCGTGTGTCCCTGATAATATTTCAAAGTCCATAAAAACCAGAACTTCTTATGAATATCCTTCGTTATTCACTTACTGCAATCGATACCCGCCCGTCATTCAAATACAAAGATTCATGACCAAAAATATACGCTTTATATCAGAAATATTTCTTCACGAAAACTGTTTTATGACAAAAATCCGTTTACCAATGACTCACAGTAATCGACGTGGAATAAAAGCAGATTTATATTTTTCGATTAATGGCAGAAAGTGGAGAGAAAGAAACTCTCTTACATGCAAAAAGAACGGATGTATCGAGTTAAAAGTTGGATTTTATATTCAAAAGTTTACAACGTTTCGAATTATTATTAGATTTTCCAAAATGGATATAATTCCAATAAACAATATAGAAATCAAACCATCTGCGGATCGTTTCACTTCCACTCATGACGTCATCGCAATTCCTCCCAACAAAGGGAATGCTTATTTAAATCCTAAGATATTTCTAATATATTGTGATGTTACATTGTACTTTTGAAGATTAGATTATACTTTGAGAAATATGAAGAAAATTATTTGGAATATTCCTTCAAAAATTTTTTCAAATTTTCTGCTTTCATTTAGCTGTATATGCAAGTAAAATATAAATAAATACTAATTTAACATTTAAGAATTGTATGACATAAAAACCATTATATATTATACGAATTTGCAAATTTGTGATGCAGATAAAATTGCCGCGTGAATTTCACATATCCAAATTAAACGTGTACAGTTGTGTAGTTAAAGTATTGAGTTTTATTTAGTATTTAGTAGTGGTTTTACCTTGATTAAAGGTTTTAAGTTTAAGTGAAATTAGTTAAATTTAGTTCTTCCTTCTCTTTATTTAAACATCATTGTTAATTAATTTACTTATTATTGTTTGGTAAATGGAATACTGAACTGACAACACGACCCAGTGCATGTCCTTATCTATTGTTCGTATTTTATTTTTATAAAAAAAAGTGTTGTCTCTTTACATGCACACGTCCATTGGCAAAAGGCTATCCGTATAGGAATTATTAGTAAAAACTTTATCATAACTGCCCATCCATTGACTCACAATCAGTTTTCTTCACAACGATATAAACATGTTATTTTACACGTGTGGCAAAAAACCTACTTAGTTCGACAAAAACACGAATTAGTCAATTAGTATATTTGCTTTTTGTTTCAAACATGGAAGAGAACAAATGACTTGTGATAACTGCGCAGATTATGTATTCATTAGGTACTCATAGTGTAACATTTATCTGTTTCACTCTATTTTTGATCAGGTGTATTTTTGTAATAATTTTGCACAAAACGTGTTATTTGTTTGGAAATAATTTTTTACATATTGCTAATAAACCACTAACATACACATTAGCTAGTGTTATATTCTGGATAAGAGGGCGCCTTATGGCGGTGACGAACTCGGTAGATGAGACAATTGCTCTGATACGAAATCATCAGGAAGAATAGAGAAGACATTACTGAAAGAGGTCAGAACATCTCTGGAAAACATTGATAAACTGGTAGATAAATCTGAAGGAATTATTAAGTATAAAAATTTTCACATTGATCGTCTTACAGAAGTTAGATATGACAAAGAGATAGTAGTAGTAGTACCGTATGTTGGTGGGAAGCAAAACAATAAGGCTTCATATGGTCTATATGTTAAATATGCTGATGACAGCATGAATTCAAACCAAATTATAAAGTATGTTAAAGGATTTGTTTGTTTGTTTGCTGTTGTTTTATGGCGCAAGGGACTCATAGGTCATGTTGCTACAACATTATAGTAAATTTGAAAAATAATCTTAAAAGAAAATGGTGCTTATATTAAAGGATTGGCAAAATTAAAGATTAGAATACAAACAATTAAAAACTGGGGTAACAGTGGTATAGTTATTGGTTGTAACGAAAAAATTCGGTTGCATAAATTGAAAAAATAAATTAAAAGAAAACTATCCAGGTGTTTGAGTGGACGACGTCGAGAAGAATAATCATACCATATTAGGGGAAGGGAGGGCAGAATGGAAGGTTTAACTTTATGATGTAAAAAAACATAAAACAACACAATATAAAGCTTTTATTTTAATCAGTCTCGACAGAGATCTTAGATGGTTAGAAAATTGAGTAATTAAAAATAATTAATATTAAGTATAAAATCTGTAAGGAATCATGAAGCAATAACGTCAAAAATTTCATCTTGCCCTCACCCTGAAGGCAAGATGGAATACATAGGATATCTCTACATTTTACAAATGACAAATAAAAAACAACCATCTTTTGTGTCTGTACATAGTTCATGTGCCCAACCACAACACACTGAACAGTATACCCAGTCCTCTGTGAGCGGTTTCACATATGGTTCGCCACATAATACACAAAACCTTCATCCATTGCCATCTGCATCGTTTCTTCAGTCCAAGATCCTCTGTTGCCCTTTTTTATATACTTATTCACCATCTAAAAACAATTACATCCTCAATTAGTTAGATAAATTGAAAACAGAAATCAAAATAATTGTGCGCGGGCAACATGGAAACTATTCCATCTTGCTCTAAATGCAATTTTCCATCTTGCCCATATGCCCATTGCCAATAATAATATCAACGCTTTAAAAATCCTTGAAGTTTTTTTTTTCTTTAAATATCAATTCGTGCAATCTATTCCTAATAGGTACTTTGTATAAAAACAAAATAGTTATACTTACCTTATAGGTATAAATAATAACACTGCAAAAGTCCAACGATTGTGTGATAATCTGCTGCGAAATAAGAAATACTTTTACACGTCACTTGGAGGCACCAACCGGTCTGAGTCGCCGTTCGTAGATACGAGATATCCGGATGTCTCTGTGTGCATGGAGATTCGGGTGCTTCATTGCGTGGTTCGGGGTAGATAAGTAATTTCCATGTTGCCCTCCCCTTTTATCTTGCCCTCCCTTCCCCTACTTAAAACTTTACCTAATATTATTAGGTATGCTTAAATTTTAGATATTATTTATAAACATAACTCTGAACTACACAATGAAATAAAGAAGGTTTTTATGAACAGTGTTAAATTTCGATTTGTCTGTAGGAAATATGAACAGGAACGGCATATCGAATTGGGGGTTTCTTCAAGGCTGAGACAGCTATTTCGCAAGCTGAAAATATTTCGCCTTTATTCGTCTGTGTTCAATTGAAGACTTCTTAGTTAATATACAGTGCTTTAATTGTTTGAAATTTGGATATTTTTCAAAGAGCTGTCAAGGATCACTAACAGGGTATAAATGTACAACACTGTATAAATGTGCAAATTGCTGCAGGCAACATGGAAAGATGAACGAAAGTTTTGACAATAAACATAACGTTTACATCAAAATCACGTAATTGTATTGTAAAATATACACAAAAATTCTTATTCCGTTCTGACTTATGGAAGATAAACAACTTTTAAACTTTATAAAAGTATCATATTGCGTTGTTTATATAATGTTTTAAAGTTTAAAAGTTGTTTATCCTCCATAAATCAAAACGGAATAAGAATTTTTGTGTATATTTTACAATACAATTACGTGATTTTGAACCAATAATCTGACTCCATTGTTTTAAATCAATTTTTATATATAAGATTTACAGTTTAGATTGTCTCGAGTATAAAAGAATTCAATAAATTGTGAAAAGTTAAGATTATGTATTATGTTTATTATGCTTAAGGTCATAAAATTTTATTTACATAAGTCAAAACAAATATGCTTCAGTTTGAAAAATGGATCACTAAGAAGGATATCGATATAGCTGTTATACAAGAACCCCATCACTATAAATTTAAATTGAATAATATCATGAGATACAAATTACTACATATAGAAAAGCACAGGTTTCCGCTGTATATATTGTAAGTATAACCTTTATTGTTTCATTATACGCAAAGATTACTGTCAATTTGTGTCAGTGTAAACCTTGTGTCCCCATATGATCCAAACCTCTCGCGTCATCCGGACAGATGGTGAAAAAATCGGGCATTCCTGTCTTTCACTACAAGTGGTGTTGAATCGGAAATCCTTGCACAAACAAAGTACGGTACTATCAAAATATAAGTTTCGCTTCATAACACGATATAAAACTGTTGTTCTGTTTTTTTACTCAGTTAACACAGATTCTTTAATACAGAAATAAACACTTTATTTCGGTTATCAAAATTACATTCAATCCTATACTATTTCAAAATTGCAATTTACTATTTTTTTCATCTATTAATTAATTGATAATTCTATATATTCCCAACAATATAAAATAAATTCTATATTTCCACAGTTACATTAATGGACTAAGTGATCACACTTATCCTTGCATACAAATCTTTACATTATGGCTAGATGATAAAGAACGATAATATGTGAAATATGAGTGTAAAAATGTTCGAGATTTTTAAAATGTTTTGCAATAAACGATAATTAAGCTGGATGAGTAATGCAGAAGTAAAAAGCTCCAGTCAATCACTCTGAGAATCAGGCATCGAATTTCGCTCAGCACCCCGTCAAAGTTTATCGATATTGACAAAAGTTTAACATCTATGTCCAGTCAAACCAATCCTTTCCGTTCTATTCTTTTGAATTCTTCTCCAATATAACCGAAATTCACCATTAATGAATGTTATTGAACAATTAGAAATATCCTTGCAACATTACAAATCTACATATTACAATATGATAGGTCATAAAGTACATCTTCATACTTATAAAATTACCAATTTCTAAAAACATCTTGCATTTTTAGAAGTTCTTGATAGACGTTAAATGTGTAATTGAGGTATTGCATCATTGTGTAATGAATAAAGTGCTAAATGTCGAAGAAAAATGAATTAAAGTAAGATGTATGAGGAGTATTGGATTGAAATAATTTCAAAATTGATAAGAAAGTATAGAGTAACTGAATGCTACACTTGCTATTGTAAATAAGACACTGGTATGTACAGAAAATACACCTAAAGCAGAAAATTCGGGAGTTTCTTGCATGCATTTTACGGACAATTGAAAGCAGAATTCTCGTAAATGCACATCATTTGTTAAAACAGATAACTTAAAGAGTGATCTAGAAATTTTACTCATAATAGTTCGTACGCGAGAAATACCGTTGCAAACCAGATAAAATAAATAAAATGGAAACACGTGAAAATAATACAAATTCAAAATTGAATTACAAAGGCTATACAAACATAAGTTCGAGTCCTTATTTCTTTATTTTCTCCCTTTATTCCGATCAGCCAGAGGGCCCGCAACTAAAAGCAATTATATAACACGGATACTATAGTGGAAGACTAACAGTTTTTAATGCTTTGTAGACGCCGTAAAAGACAGGTCGGCGCCGAAGATCATTTTTAATTGTGTTGTATGTCGTCTAATAGTGTTTTGTTCGTTAATTTTATAAGTTTTTTGACTTCAAGTTGCAAGTTGCATGGTGGTTCCTGATCGGAATAAAAAGAGAAAATAAAGAAATAAGGACTCGAACTTATGTTTGTATAGCCTTTGTAATTCAATTTTGAATTTAACTTTAATTCCCGAGTTTTGTACGAAAATATGATAATAATACAGTTTATACTAGTGTCCGATCTACTTGATGTGTTAATAACTAAATTAGTGTTAGCTATAATTGCAATGGACATATTTATCGTCCACAAAAACAATACTGGAGAAAAGATGTTTTGGATCATGTAGGTGATTTCTAGTAATGTAATAAATGTTTGTGAAAATTTCCTTAATTTTTCAGGCACGATGTCATAGCTAATAATGATGTTATGTAAATGATTAAAGGCGTTTTCGATTTCTTTACATACAGCTGACAAACAGGAGAAGAAAAAGACATTCTGTCATTATGAAGAAGAGAAAAATAAAGAAATAAATACAGACAGAAACAATTCGAGCTGAAATCTTATCAAATTTAATACTAAATATTTGATTTATGTACCAAGGCAATGGCAATTGATTTTCGTCGCCAAAACAGAACGATAACGAAATGTACATATTAAAAAACATAAAATTACACCACAATAATGTCAGTTGAATCAATAAAAAGTTAGAAGAAACACTGCTGCAATTTGTTATCTTATATATGTATGATACGTATTTAAGAATTTTTATCTTGTTTACGTGATAATGATAAAAAATTAGTAAGTTCATTGAATTGTGTAATGTTGCCGTTGCATATACGACTATTATTGCAAGACAAGGGCTGCTGCTAGAGGAGGAATACCATCCACATATAAGACATATAAGAGTTAGTTTAGCACTTATCAGTGTAACCAGGTTTCTTGCAGTGAATCTTCGATTTTCCAGTTTAAGTCCAAAGACGGATAAATTTGTCAGCAATGCATTCCACGTTTTAAACTGACAAACCGTATTTTCTCTATGCGAAAACAATGAAGAATTGTTTGAAGTAGCTTCTCCTATTTTCTTTTTCATGTCTCCTGCGATAAAAGAAGCTTTTTATATTCTTATTATATTTATATTTTTATTTTTATTTTTTATATTAAGCTATGTTTAAAAAATATAGAATAAGAATAAAACTAAAAATATTAACCATATAAGAGTACTTCACAAGTTTAAATACCTGAAATTTATAATAAATATCAAAGACAAAAGCAATGGCGTAACTAGTAGTTAGCATAGATAAAAGAAGCTGACTGAACTAGCTACAATTCTAAAAGTGGGAGTAGTCAAGAAGTAGTTAGAAACGAGTTCAACATCGCCGTATAACTAGACTTAGCAGGAATTCTGAGTAACTGAACACGGCCCTGTTTTACTGAGAAACTATTGTTGATTCTACTTTTGCATAGCGTTTTCATGAATATAATTTTTAAGGCTGCTAAGTGAGAGAGGGATGTCAAGTCAGTGTCCTTTGCAGCCGACTTAGCCTCAAAGTTGGCTTTTTCATTTCCTAGTATGCAGTATGGCCAGAAACAAATATAAAAGTTATCTTATTTACAAGACTTTTTATATAGTGCTGGATATATATGATTTTATTGCTGTTGCAATTGAGATTTAATAGAGCTTTTAAAACAGACTAAGAATCGCTGTAAATGTTGATAGACAGAGTTTTGTTTGGTAGTGAAGTGGCCCACTGAACAGCTTGGTAGACAACATCTTTTTCAGCTTGATAGATGGAGGTATGTGAGTGGTATCTGTACGTTCTAATATATTTTGGACAAAATATGTTAGTTTGGAGGAAGATACAGATATTTGAGCCGACAAGAAGGAGCTTTTGGACCTATCTGGATAGATATTAATGTCTGCATGGTTATCATGGAGGAAGCAGATGACACCAAATGTACCCTGGGGTTAACCCTGTTCACAGAGTGATGATCAGATAGAGTAATTGCATATGAACAGCCGTAGATAGGAGTAGAGACCATTGTTGAGCCTCGATGTTTGTAGTTCTGATATAGTAGTTTAGAACCTCTTCTACAATACATAGTGGCAAGGGAAGGAGCTCTGCTAGTATCAGAGGCATTAGTCCAAACAGTTCTGTAGCACTTTGAAATTCTGACGGCAAGCTGTCTTTGAAGAGAGAGTAATTTACTTGCTACTGAACTTTTACCAGTTACACGACCCCAGCTACAGGCCGCGTAAAGTAGCATTGGTTGTATTGCCCCATTATATAGAGTTTTACAACGTTTATGATTTAGTCCCCAGGTGCATCTAGCACATTTTACAGCATGTAATTTATTTTCTTGGCCTTAGCCAAGATGTAATCAATATGGCAACGGAATGTGGTTTCTATTCTCTCTTGTTTTATTTTGTATGAGGTTTCTGTTTACACGTGCACTAGTCGATCTGTCAAAGTATTTTGCATTTTTTTGTGAAAATTAAAATTAATATAAAAATGAATATTATTACGCCGATTAATGATAAAAATAAAGTTTCTAAAATAAATTGTTTATTCGAATTCATTAAATTTTTATATTTTTAAATTTGTTCACATAAATTCTTTTATAAATACGGTATTAGTACATATTAATTAACTAATTAATAATTATATATTTTGGACCTAAGGTTTTCAGGGTTTCATAAAAAAGTTTTTTTGTTAAAACCTTTCTATAATGTCATGCCTAAATATTACGTAAGATAGGGAAGGGAATGGGGGGGATCAAAGAACGGTTTCTTACAAAGGAGTGGGTGGGGGGTCTAGAATGGCCGAAATCGCCCTTACGTAATTGTGAGCCCGCAGGTTTTGGGGGGCATAAATTCGAGAGTTAAAAGAGGGTTTATGACCCGCAAGTTCGATAGGAAATCGATCGGATGTTGATTACACATCGATCCGATCAGAAAGAGAAAATAAAAATCCAAGTCCTTGCGAGTCAGCAAAGTAGTCATCGAGCATTGAATAATAGACTGGCTCAGTGCCAACAATGATGGGATAAAAACACCGATCAACTCTAAAAAAGGGGCGATCATCCAGGAAGGTCTGAATCCAGTGTCTCCAGTCCCGGACATAAAACTGATTCCAGCTTCCATAGTCCAGGAGGTCGTCACATACTGTCATCGGACAACATATCATGGTACATCGACTTTGTAAACTCTCTTCCACTAGAAGTTAGGCACGTGACTAATTTATTGGTTAGAGCGCGACTAGCGATAGGGATATTTTACCCGCAGTAATTATCTGTATACCATTATTTTATGTGTATTTTATTGTATGTTCGCTTTTGTTAGTTAATAAACCTTTATTGTTATTTGTCAACCCTGTCTCCTGTCGAAGTAAGGACGCCTGTCGACTTACTGACGCACCTCCCCACTCACTTTTTGCCCTCCTGGCCATTCAACGACAACGAGGTCGGGTTTTACTAACCCGTGCAGCGTAAGTGGTCAGAGAAGTTTTCCCCCTGACCCTCTGCTTATCTCACATAATTTATAGACAGTCCCTTATGTTCTCAGCAAGACTTTACGACTATCAGAACATTTTAGCTTTCTCTACCGTTTTAACAAATGAATGACAAAGACGGTAAAACTCATACCCGTACTCAGCAGAATTAAATAAAAACCTTAAACCAACACCTTAATGTTCGCTGAGAGATTTTTAATGTAACGAACGTTTTCGGTCTATTTAATAGACCATCATCAGGTTAGAATATACGAAAATGAAATACATTATAAATGGAACATCTCGTATAAAATTCAAAAATACCAAAAAACCGTTAACAACTGAACTAATTAGAATAAAAATTAAAACGTAAATGGTACATAAGTGTAAAATTAAAATAACAAACTACATTGGCTAAACATTAATAACCAATAACATTAATAAAATAACTGATACATTATAAAAGATACAACAAGTGTAAAATAAGAATTTATTACTTGTACCCAAGTATTAATATTACCTATCCTAACTATAAATAATTCAATTTAAAATATACTAAAGTTCAAGCGCGTCTTATAAGTTTTTAACGGCATATTTCCAAGCCGAAGTTACATTAAAAATCTCTCAGCGAACATTAAGGTGTTGGTTTAAGTTTTTTAAAGACGGTAAAGTTGCTTTGTTGTTATTTAGAAAGTATGTCTATTTTAAATTTTAATTTAAATAAAAAATTGAATATTCAAAATAATAATAATCAATTAAAAGCCAGGTAATAAAATATTACACTTACTGGTTTTTTAATAATACCACAACACTCTAATTTAAATTGTTTATAAACTTATTATACCGAAGACAGATTAATCACTAGTAATTTTTATCCGTTTATTTAAATATTTTCCATCCTTTCCTTACGAACTTTTACTTCATTTATGTTTTAATATTTTAAAATGTACGTGAACAGCTACTGTATTTTCAGCTTAAATAATGAAAAGGACAATGAAATATAAAATTTAATTAGTCATTTGTATTATCGACGTTACTCGAATCAATATTCTATACAAAAACATTCGCCGTTGTCGAGGATAAAAGTATTTACACAATGTCGCTTAATTACGTTCCAAGTAAATTCACAATATTATTCAACTGCAAGTTCATTTGTATTTTGTTTATTTGTAATATTTTGTTCTTTCAATGTGTCTCTGGAAAGCACGATATAATGCAATGAATAATAGAAATTTTTAATTAAAAATACTTCTTTCACTTTAGAAATAATTAGAAAGGAAACTAAAATTGTTTATATCTCCATTCTACTCGAGCAATTTAAAAGCAGACGACTCATTTGTGGGTCTTCTTTGCTTGAATATGCAAAAAGTTTCTGGTTTTTGCATATTCAAGCAAAGAAGATTCACAAATAAGTCGTCACCATTATTGTTCTGCTTTTACCAAGTTTATTATCGTCCCTGTCAATTTGGCAATAGCTGTATTTGTAGTATATTTTACAAGATGATACCAGTGTTACCGAATTTAGTATTGTTATATGTAGAATACAGAGAAGCAAGAGAAAAGAATGATAAATACGTCCAAGAAACTTTAAGGTGAGCAATCCAATACTACCAGGTTGAAAAAGTAAGCCTCAATTCTGTCTCAAACAAATATGGAATTCCTCGGACTGCCTTAGTGGATGAAAAAGGATTTTTCCGCGCATGGTATTCAAAATAAAAGCCGATTAAACCCGTGTTCACGACCGAACATACAACTCAGATAAAAACACTACATAGCGACATTACAAAAAATGTTTTATGGCATTTCGGCGGTTCATTTAGAAGATTATCATTTCAGTATTCAAAAGCTGGTAGTGTGCAGCATCCCTTTAATGAAGAAAAGATGGCCAGGCCAGATTGGCTAGCTTATTTTATGAAGCGAACATCACTGAGAACACCAGAGGGTCCGACCATGTTAAGAATAACATGCTTTACTAGAGAAAAAATAAACAGATTCTACGAAATCTTTCGGTGAGTGAAGAATCGTAACAGTATCCCCGAAGAAAGGATTTTCTCCATAGACGAAACAGGTGTATCAGACGTCCAGACACCGAACAAAATGCTTCCAACGAGAAGATTAAAACAAATAGGTAGAATAACCTCTGCTGATAAAGGGAGAAACATAACTGTGGTAAGAGCCGTTAGTGCCACTGGTACATTCCTTTCAACCGTAGTCATTTATCCAAGGACAACAATAAATTCGAATTTGCTCTTTGACTCATTTCCAGGAACTGCCACCTATGCCGCTCCTTCTGGCTAGATGGATGTCGATTTATTTTTAGAATACATCAGGCAATTCAAATAGGTTAATGGCTAGGATCCATTGACCTATGCAGAGACAACGGAATCAAATTAATAACATTGCCTTTACTCACCAGCAATAGAATGCAACCACTGGACGTCGCTATTTACAGTCCTTTCAAGACCTACATTTACCAGGAAATGGACAAATACATGACAAACAATCCTGGTGAAAGAATCACCGACTTCACAATGGGACCTGTAATAAAGGATGCCTACATTAGGGCATTAACCCCACAAAACATAATGAAGGGGTTTCGGCATTGTGGAATTTCCTCTTACAATCCTGACATCTAAGTTGATGATTTCATGGGCGCAAGTGCTGTATTGAATTCTGAAAACACATCATTTTCTGTTCCAGTGCCTTCTGCTCCTGCACCGAAACCGATTCCTTCTTCTTCTTCTGAGCCTTTACCTTTTTCCTCTTCAACTCAAATTTTCATGCCCACAGGTGAACACAATAGTTCTACAAGTAACGAAACAATAGTGAAAGTTTCTGATATATCTCCTCTTCCGAAACCCAAAGAAACGGTTTCCAACCTGAAAAGCAGAAGAAATAACTAGATTCCCATACAAAGCCACATTAGAAGCCAAGGATAAAATTTTAATAAAATCAGTAACTTGCAGAAGGGCAATGGATTTGGAGACCTGGATTCAAAGTTCACTAAAGGAAAGAGACAGAAAAGTCCTATCTATATAACCGGAAAATGACGATGAAAATGCTTATTGCATGTATTGCAACGAACAATTGCTGATGTGGGCTGAACAGATGTGGAAAATGAGTTGTCTCGATTTATTTGCGATATGTATGGGAGATAAAAATTTGCTTTTTTTTTCTTTCTAACTCTTTTCTCTTGCGTGTACTAGGAGGGACTTTAATAGCAAACCCATAATGTGTTTGGTCAGGCCAACAATGAGGAGGCCGGGTGGTGAGGGACAGGGCCAACGTAGCTACACGGACCACTCCCGAAAAGTTCCTTGGGATTTATCGACCTGACAGGATCAGATTCCGAGTCTCCCAGAACGGTAGGCTGCCACCTTAATCACTCCACCATCTGGCCATCACAAACAATTTGCTGTTAAGCATATTTCATTTCTACTGTTTGTTTGAGTTCGCTGATTCATTCATATTGCTTTTAAACGGCATTAGGATGTTTTCATTTATTATATGTTTGATTTTTTGTAATTAATTTTTATTTACATTTTCTTTATTTATGCATTTTTGAACTTGTATTTCGTTGTTATAATATTAAGTATATTTTTGGTCTTGTATTTCTTTCTTTTAATGGCGAATTCAATATTGTTAAGCAAGTGTGTAAATCAGTGTTATTAT
>NW_027122005.1:0-28682 GCF_030686945.1 Centruroides vittatus
TTTCTCGAGAACTAAAGGATATTCCAAAACAAAGTTGGAGAACCCAACTACTCGTGAAAATTCTACGACTTCACGAAATGGTCCAGGTATTTTATAAGAATTTTTTAACAACCGGGAGAATAAAAGAAAAGTAAATCGATAAAGAAAGGAATAAATAGTAATAAAGATAAAAATGAAATCGAATGCGTTTACTAACCAGAAACATAACTGAGTCGTGTCTTTAACGGGACATTCCTATTTTATAAAACTACGAATCAAAAATTTGGTAATTCGCATCGCGCAATATAGAGCATCGGATAAATTGTATATCGAGAATCAAGGCCGGCGAAACCTGCGCTTTTTATATCCGGTCTCGATTTTAATCTATTTTACTCCGTTGCGGAGAATAAAAAAGGACAGACCGATGGCGAGACGGTTACAGACGGGCAGACGTACGACGGTGGGAACGTAGATTCGCAGTTTGAAAATTGCGGCTCGATAATTACAAATACTTTCTAAAGAAGTTTCTACTTTCTATTTTAATTGTTAATTAATTGTTCTCACGCGCGGATTTTTTTACACATCAAATATAACAATACCAAGGTATCTAAAAAAATATGAAACAATAAAAATATTATTTAACGACATAAAAGAGTTAAATCTACGCACTTCCTTTTTGACAAACGGGAAATGATGACGCGGTTTTTTTAATCTCTTATTTTATAAAATCCGAATGTGAGGAAATGTAACGATAATAACGACGGTACATTGTACGCTGGCCGACTTTTAGGAGGATGAATTAATCCCGCGTCAGGACGAACCTAAGGGAAGTTCGCCCGTGGTCTGGCGGAGGAGACGAATGATATCGAATGTCTTACAAAGTCAAAACGCCGTTTATTTGGTAGTATTTATGCTTACGTCAACAATAGAGTTCCCAAATCCGGGTGTTCCTTGGGAGTGGCGAGAGTTTTCGGTTTCGGTCGTAGCCCGGGAGCGGACGAGAAGGGATCGTAGGATGATCGGCGCGGGTGTGGCGGCGTCCTACGCGGTCGATGGCGACACAACCGCTCGGCTGCCGGTGGGCCGGGCGAATCTTACGCCTTCAGAAGGCAAAATGCCTTTAGATATTTGACAAATAAGAAACGCTACTTTAATTTTGTTTATTTTTGCTTTCTGAATACAAGAGGATCTTCTTTCGACACCCATTGTATAGCGAATGCTTTCGAATTGTTCTATTTAAGATGCATAATAGAAGGAAAGTATGCGTATCGGTTAAAAAATGATTTCCATATCTTTGGACTCAAGACATCTCGAAACGACGAGAAATGCAAGATAATTGGGGGTTTTCTATATGCATGTATGTTAATGTGTGTGTGTGTGTGAAGGGCGATTTTGTTCACCTTGTTCGAAGCTTAATAACTCCCGTTCTTTTTGTCGAAAATTTCTGAACTTTTGCGAGATTTTGTTTATTTGTTAGGGGATTGATGCTATTAAATTTTGGCGATTAAAGGTCGAGAAGGTCCGGAAGTAAAGGGGATCGTGACGATTTTCCTCGTTATTAACATTTACATGTTTTAAAAATAAAATTCATCCCTACCCTGAAAATTAAGCCTTTTGTCGTTTTATAATAGTTAAAAATTTAAAAAGTTTTTAAAATAAAATATGATAACAGATGGCGTTATCAAAATTTTAAGTTTGCCGGGAAAGTTGAGCAACTCGTTGCTGATTTGTTTTTTTTTTAGACATTATTAAATCTCACTACTAACAGGGATTTAATGATGCTTCGTAAGGGCATAATTTGCGTTTGGCGTATTTTTATATTAAATTATTCATAATCAAACTATCGAAACTTTTGTTTCCACTAACGTCAACGATAACAAAATCACGTGGAAATGCGACGACGATCGTCACCGTTGCCGCGATTGGTGGAACAATAGACTGGGATTGACTGGTAAGATTTCGACTGTTGCTAAGAGGGAGGTGCCAGTTCGTTTGCCTAATTTGCTTTAAACAACTTTTAATTAATTGATTACGTTCAAATAACGTTTTTCTTTTCTGTCGAATTTGACGCGTTGGAATGAAAAAAAAAGGAAAAATCACTCTTTCTAACCGTTATAACTTTGATAATATAATAAATACAGATTAATAATAACTTTTTCAGGTTTCATTATCTTCTTCTTACATTACTTTCAATGTATATGTTTACTATTTTTATCTTGCAGTTTGTGTTTTCTTTGTTTTCGTCTGTGTTATTTCGTGTCTATTTACGTATATAACGTTTGATATCTTAATTAAAAGCACTCCTTACTTAAGCACCGACTTCCGCTCCTACGATCCGACGGTTAAGCCAATCGCTCGTTAAACCGGGAGCTTAATTGTATACTTTATTGTTATTAAAAAATTGGTCTAATAGAAACTCCATCTCGATAAGTTTGCTTCAATTTCCATCTCTTTCGTGTTATAAAACCTAGAGTACAATTAGCAAAAACCGTAATAAAAGTGCTGTACGAAAATACTAAAAGTTTATCTATTTAAAAGTGCGGAATCGCGTACAGCCATTTCTCTCTTACAATCGTAGTGTCATTCGTTACACAGGTTCGATTTACGTACAAAATCGTCCCGTTCGAAAAATTTTTTCCGTTATTCGAAATTTTGCTTTATACCGGTTTCGTTTTACTTCGACTAACATTTTTATCGTTTTTCCTTTCGTTCATCGCCTTTTCTCCGGGGGAAGCCGCGCTTTTTCCCTTCTGCCATCTTGCACTATAAGGTGCAAAATAAAGTAAAAATTTATACACGAAATTTATAGATTTGGAGATTTGCTACGTTTCGTTTAGTAAATAATGACCGACTGGGAAAACGAGACTTGCACTAGAAATAGGGAATTCGCGCGATGGAGAGCGGGTTATAAACCCCAGCGATGGTTAAGCCAGGACTGGCTGAACACGATCGTATTAATTTGACACTTTTTATATTCGGAGTGAATATAAACTGGTTTATATTCTTTCTCGTAAATATTCATTTATAATCATTTCGATCTTAAACAATAAAAAACAAAATTGTGGTTTCTCGACTGGCGCGTTACGTCACAGATGCCGAACGAACCCGTACCGAGTGACTTTCCTTCCGCCTTCGGTAGTCTCGTTCCGATGTCGGGTGATAACGTCCGGCCATCGACGTAATTTTACGCGTTGCGTTTCGGCGATGACGTACGTTTTTCTTAGCGATTCGAATGTTCTCGTTGTCTAACGATATTTACGTGTCGTCTGTGATGAGGTACGATACACATTCCAAAAAACAGTTTTACGATCACTACTTATTGAAAGATCGGTCGTAAGATGACGAATTATCTATTTATTTCTTTAAATGCGAGCGATAGAAGTAATTACGATATAAACTATGGTGAGAATTTAAATCTGAAAATGACCGCATTTACCGAAAATATTCCCTCGTCATTTAAACTACTTTCGTTTCCGGTTTTGTTTTAAAGCTTATTTGTCCGGATTTTCCTTTATCAAACTTCAACGTCCTTTCTTTACTTTCGTCGGTGACGTTAATTAACGTCAGACGCGAACTTCCTCAAATTTTTATTACAATAATTTAACTGGAGTCAGACAAAACATTGTTTTGTGTCACAAAACCCAATTGACTAACACCATTCGCGTACGTTAATAAATGCGCCAAACAAATTTTTTATTCGTAAAATATCGATTTAACGTTAATCCGATATTATCCCTTCCAATGCGACGGAAATAATCGAGAAAATTAACAACTGTACGCGTAATATTTCTATCGGAAATGACGAATTAGTATCACTAACATCGCGTTTGCAATCAGTCGCAAGAAAGTAGTAACGGCATCAAATTCGTAAGTACACGGATTAACTATTGTGTATTTTTTCGACTATTTTTGCGGATTTCAGCGAATTGGAAGTTTCGTCAGACGAGATGAGGTCGGTTGTCTTTTTGCAATTCCTGTTTCTAGTGGTTAATTCTTGTCAAGAGTTTTGGCAACATTGGGGGAATGTTTCTTGTAAATCACGGGCAAACAGCTGCCATAGATCAAATAACTTTTCCTCTACTGAAATATTCGATCAATCCTTACTCATCGAGTGCGGCGAGGAAACGATTGACTCTCGTCTGATGCGATGCTTGAATGTTAAAAACGTACAAGAGATAACATTTACTGATTGTTATATGTCGGGAATTGACTTTGGAATATTCACTTTCGGGTTCGCAATCGAACGCATCAATATATTCCTCTATAAAAGAAACTTCGAGAGCGCCTCGTTTAACAACATGTCCTCTCTGCGATCTGTCGAAATACGAGAAGTTACGACCTCGGAACTTCTAAATTTAACATTTCGCAATGTTCCGTCGCTGACTTCATTGACAATTTTACTCTATAACTTCACTTTATTTCCGAACAAACCTTTCCGAGAGTTAATTAATCTTTCCGAATTATCCATCACGGGTGGAAAGTTAAGAGATCTACCCGAAGATCTATTTTATAATCTTGGCAATTTGACAAAACTGGACTTAACTTACAATAACGTTGAATCGATTCATCCACTTGTCTTTAGAAATCTCACCCGATTGGAATATTTGGATTTAGGATTTAATCGAATAAAGGATTTATGCAGTGGCATGTTGAAAGGTCTTTCTAATTTAAGAACATTTAATATTACTGTGAACCAAGAATTATCAGAAATTTCGTCCGGATTCTTTAAGAAACTGCACAACTTGACTGAAATTAATGCTCAGTATTGTTCTATTTCTTCACTCGAAAAAGATGTATTTTCTGACTTAATTAATTTGAAAACAGTCAATTTAGCTTTTAACCGAATCGAACATCTCCCGCCAAATCTTCTGAAAAATAACAAGCTGCTGACAAAGTTTTCCTGTTCGTTTAATAAAATATCAGCACTTCCAACAGGAATTTTTCACGGACTTTCTGAACTGCGAGAGTTTGAGTTTCGGGGTAACCGCTTAGAAAATCTTCCCGTAAATATTTTTCAGAATTTGTCGTCATTGCGGCATCTCGATTTATCAAAAAATCGCCTGACATTTTTACACGAAAACGTCTTCCTCCCATTGAATAGATTAACGCATCTCGATCTATCCAACAACAATTTAACTAAACTTACTGGTAAGCGTCCTTTTGGCAGCAGCAGGCATCTGAATTATGTGAACTTAAATAAGGCAGGTTTGACACAATGGCCGGTGTTCAATTGGACAGAACACGACTTGACTGTAGTCGATTTCTCAAATAATTATTTTGAAACTGTGAAGTTGCCAATTTACACACCAAATCGCGTGATAATGCGTCTGTATAATTGTAAAATCAGAACGATTTACATCGTTGAGTGGAAATATGGATTTGAAATGCCGACTTATGATTTGTGCAATAATCAAATCACTTGTGATGACAAACTGCAGCAATTTGTTTCTTTCGTTAAGTCAAATACGGAAGTAGCGAAGGAAATGTTTCCAAATATAGAGAATACGAAATGTTTCGGAGAAGAAAGAAACTTGCTTGATAATACATCGTTCGTAGTCATAGGAAATTATTGTCCGATGAATTGCGAATGTTTCTCAAAACATAATCACGAGATTATCAATTGTTCCCGAAAGAAAATCGACAGAATTCCAGATTTTCTTGTCCCGAATGCGACGATTGTCGATTTGAGTAATAATTATATAAAAGATTTCTCAAATGTCGATTGTGTGACGTGGAGAAACGTCACCCATCTGCGTTTGAGTAATAATTCTTTAAGTAATATTTCGGATTATGTTCTTTTGCCAAACCTCAAGTACCTGTGGTTGGACGGAAACCGGTTAACCCAATTACCTTCCGGATTAATGAACTTGGTCGACGTTCTAACGGAATTTAAGATTTTCTTGTCGAGAAACAATTGGAATTGTGATTGCCATTCGCAATTTACCAAGGACTGGTTGCTGAGAAACCGGCAGAAGATTGCAGATTTCTCCGATGTTTACTGCGGAAGAAATTCGTCTTCTGTGTCTTTCATCGACATTGTTTCTAATGACGGATGCAGAGAAATTCCAGAAATAAATTTGGCATCTTCGGTAAATGCTTCTTCTTCGAACGAAGATAATTCCGACGAAGTTAGTTCTGTTTTCGGATGGAAGATCGCAGTGGCTCTTCTTACTTCGATAATGTTATTCAGTTGGATTGTGTTTGCTCGCTTTGTTTATTGTCAGAAGAAAAGGAAATGTCGACAAAGTGCTAAAGTGTAAGGAAGAAGTCGTCTATTATAATGTTGAAACCTGACAAATTTTGTAATTCGGATAATTAAAATGCCCCCAATTTGATCGCTTTAATAAATAATTGTTCATAAATTGTTATTATTTTTCGATTGCTACTATTGAAATTAATTTTGTATACTTTTTGTTCATTTTGTGTACTTATAATTTTGTGCATTTTTATTTCGAATTATGTTATAAAATGTATAATTATTGCGTAATAAAGCAGTTAATTATTGGACATCAATAATTAAACAATATTTTCCGTACAGAAAGTTCGAATATGGAAGTAACGTTTTCCTGTTTTGAAAAATTATCATTAAATTTGTAATTTCTACAGCAGGTCGTTGACTGCTTTATAGTGTTCTGTATCATTAAACTGACTACGGGAATTTCAATTGCATTGTTTGAAATCTAACTTTTTCTTATTTGATTAATATCCACGTGATCGAAGCAAATGATAATACGACACAAAATGGGTTTGATGTACAGGTCTTTTGCATTTTAATCGGATTTCGTTATGCCATAATAGGCCAAATACGCTTGGATAAATATCTGGCTTTGTCTTATTATTCTTGTTCTTTCTTGTTCTTTTTCCCCGTTTCTTCATAGTGTACGTCCAAAAAATTTAAAATATTCCACCTGTTTCAAAACGGTTTCATTTCCTTTTGTCGCACTTTGTATATCCGCTTCCCTACTCGTGTCCGTGATTTCGCTTTCTTCGGTATTAATGTGAAGCACGTATTTTCTAGAAATACACTTTCATTTATCTAACTTCGTACGCGACGTCTCGCTCGATTTGGACCATTTAAGAACCACTTCCTCAAATTTAGCTGTTTCTTCGCTATTGTAACGTATTCGAGCAAAGCATCGATGGTTATAATAAACGTAGAGGCAGTCGGAGAAAATTGGAGAAAGCTGGGGGGAGATTAGAAGTGGGGGAGAGGGAAAAACAGACGGAGTTGTCTGAGCTGACCGGATATTTTGTTCGAACGGCCGATGGACAATGACGACGAATCCGTCAATCGAATAAAATAAAAAATGGAGCAAAGAGTTGCTTATCTTTTCCGGCAACATTCGATGGCGCCATCTGTTATAATACGTTATTTTAAAAACGTTTATATTTTTAACTATTATAAAATGGCAAAAAACTTCAGGGTAGGAACGAGTTTTATAAAAAACTATAAATGCTAATAACCAGTAAAATCGTCATTAATTATGACCCTACTGGAGATGCATCTGACCCCTATATTTTCCCATCTCGTCGACTTTTAACTACCAACGATTTATAGCATCATTTTCCCTAATAAATGGATAAAATTTCAGAAATATTCGACAAAAAGCACAGGAGTTATTAAGCTGCAAACACGGCGAATAAAATGACGGCACACACACACTAACACGTCCACACAATCATACTTAGAGAAGTATGTATGATTGTGTGGACCCCCGCCCCGATTTTTTTCTTTCATTTCAAGGTCCTCTGAGTGAAAAAATGTAAAAATCTGGTGCGGAGATTTTTTTCAGGATCGCCATATTTTACCTCAGTTATAACAACCAACCGAGTAAAAAATGAAGAGTAAGACAAAAATTAAAGTATGGACCCCGCATAAATATCCCAAATTAGGCGGCGGATTGTGTAGGATTTCGGCCGACAACCAGTGCTGGGCAGGTAGTTACTTAGTGAGGAGTAACTAAACTGGGATTGGGTTATTGGCTGTTGACAAGATTGAATGGCTTTCCAGACTTTGGCGAAATAATAAAGTAAAAGCGAAATTTTTAGGGGTGCGTGCGGAGGAATCAGAATCCTCGAATTGCTCGGTTACAGTAAGAGGGTAAGGAACAGAGCATTTATTTATTTTTGACTGTTTCTTCTTTGTGAGCAAAGAAGGACGTTCTTTCCACACCCGTCGTATAGGAAATGTTTTTGATTGGTTCTAATTTAAACTATTTGAATACGATTTGTTTGTGTCTAATTAGTTCGATAATGGAGATTGAATAACGCGCGATCCGTTTCACACCATACCGAAATTGATTACGACCCATTTCATTCGCGTGAAGTGAAATGGTTCGTTTGACAATAGACACTCGGTTCAAAATCTTTATAATAATTTAACTCTATAAAAAAGTGTCAACCCGTAAATGACAATTGCTATGTAAATTATTTAAATTGTAAAAAAATTAAACAAGAGAATATCTAGCCTGTTTTTTATCTATATTTTCATTCTAAATATTTGTTAGAGTCGTAATTTCTCATTTAAGTGAATGATTTTCGAACACTTGAGAATATTCGAAATCGTGTAACCTGTAATTCAAATTAAATGTCCTTTATTATGAATTGTAGATTTTATCTGGCTGCAATTTGAAAAGTTTGTAGACCTATAAATTTCCACAGTCGTCTGTCGGATGTCTGTTATCCGTCTGTCCCGTAATCTCGAGAAAGGAGTTGAACAGATGAACGCCGAGAGCAAATGTGAAAAGTTTACGGGCAGTAGGCCCCGATTATAAAAAGGTACGATACAAAACGGAAGTCACGTTACTTCAATTCAAATATTTTATGCCCCGAAAGGGGTTATATAGATGACCGGCACGACTCTATTGTCGAATGAAAAGTGTGATGTACGAGGCCGAGCCACTACTAATTTCAGGTGGAAAAATATATTTTAAATTAAAAAATTAATAGAAACACTAGCAGAAAAGCCCGGCGTTGCTCCGAAAAACAGTAACGATAGGAAAGATTTCGCATTGTCACGGTATACCCTATTAAACGTAGTCAGAAACTGTAAAAACCCCATCTAAAGTAGTACACTAGAAGCCGAATTCTTTAGGATAAGTCTTAATCCTTCCCCTTTCCCCCGCTGAGGGGACTTTCGGAAAATCCCTTCTCAGCTCGCGTTCTGGTGACGTACCCTAACTGCCTAGCAAATTTGAACTTTCAACTCTAAACCGTTTGGACTTTGCGCTTATTATTATTAATATCATTATCACCCATCTCGATAATATTATAAGATTGGTTGATAAAAATTAAAGTTCGGGTGATCGAAGTAATGTTACGAAGAAGTTTAACGATATTACTGGTGAGCGTGATTTTTTGGATAATGTCGACTGTCACAAAGTTAGGCCCGTTTGATGCCAGCAATTGCCGGATAGGGTACTTCATTTTTAATTTGCAATTGTGTTGGTTCGTTTAATAATCCTGGGTATTTTTGTAAGTATTAATTGCAATACGATATTATTTTTCTTTTTGAAACTTGGTACGGTTCTACTACGAGAAATTTGGATTTAGCTGATTGTCTGCGAGGTTATAGCCTCCATTTTGGAAAGGCTCTTAAGATACACGCGAAAGACCGTTATTGCTCAGGTCGGTTATTATGAATAAGGTCCTCTTTCCCTTGTTAGGTTTAACGGGACAACTTTTTAATACTTGTTAAATTTGGTGTTAAACTTGGTAATATTTTGGTACGTTTTGTTTATTTTAGGGAAAATGACTGGCGGTCTATTTTTGATACCTTACCTGGTTCGATATTAGATGATAAAGGAAAGTATTTCTTGCTGATGATTTTAATTCTAGGATCGGTGTGGAGAGTATAATTTTTGAAGCATTTTGTAATTGTTTATCCTAAGCAAAGAAATTCGAGAGACTTACTTATTGATTCGTTGGTAGGAAGTTGCTTTACTTCTGTAAAGATTTAAATCTGATTGTTGTTAATGGGAGATGTTTAGGCGATGAAGGGGGTGAATATTCTTTTATCTTTAACCGTGGTTGTTCCGTTATTGATTTGTTCATAGTCTCCCCGTTAATTTGGAAAGATGATGTCTGTCTCGCGATGGATCAGTTTTTGGATTCCGATCATTGTCTTGTGATTTTACGACTGGCCTGTGGCAATGATGCGTTGTTTTCTTTAGAGAAAAGGCAGAGGATTAATAGTATTTTGGGACGAATTTATAAAGGACGAATTGGGGTTGGCAGTGGAAGAAATATGTTTGACTCGATAGAAGATCTAAGTAATTGTCTCTTTAATTTGGCTGGTAAGTGGGGATTTATTATTAGAAAACTTGAGGATTCTTTTTCATGGTTCGATTAAGATTGTAGAACGTTAATTCGTGCTAGGAATAGAGCCTGGATATAATTTAGGAAGAACAATGGTTTTAATGATCGTTTGCGTTTTATAATGATCCGAAGTTTGGTGAAGCGGTTTTTCATTGCAAAAAAAATTATTTGCTAGTAAAATTCAAAATTGTTTTAGTAAAGATAATAGATTACTTTTTTGGAATTATTTCCGACGTGTTAAGAAGGCGAAGTTTTGTAATTTTGGCTTTTATTGATGATTGTTTTCATCACATTTTTAATTTATTCGGTTTTTTCGATCCTTATTTTGCAGGTATTTCGATCGTTAATCATTGTAGAAATTGGTATGATGAACTTTTGGACCACGAATTCACTATAGGTGAGCTTGGTGATGCTTTGAGAAGATATAAGTCAAATAAAGCTCGGGATCCCAATGGTATTTTGGAATATTGATACGTTGAGACCACATCTTTTAAGTCTTTTCTCAAAGATTTTTGATACTGGGATAATACCGGAGTCTTGGAAGACATTATCTGAGCATTCACACTCCGGTGGAAAATCAAAATCTCTGTAGATTTAATTCTTGTATATCGTTAATTGAAATTTCTATTTCTTCATATTTATTTTCGCGTGTTTACGCTCGTGGTTATAAACTATGTCAACGCAAGCGAATAAGCCTCAGACGTTACTGCTCTTGGAAGAATAACCCAGTCTGATACGAAAATAGTCGCGGCGATTATTTTAATTGTTAATTAATTGTTCTCACGCGCTGATGTTTTTTACACATCAAATATAACAATACCAACGCATCTGAAAATAAATAGCATTTTCTCTTCTAATTAATTTGAAATTAAATTTATGTTTCGACCCTTTTCGGACCTCACACAATAATAAAATAATTGTTACGTATTTAAATAAAAATAAAAAATGAAAAGATTCGCGCATGCATTTTGTATCTAGTTAACTCTTCGCCACTCTACAATCGCCGTTATAAGAAAACTCGAAGCTTCCAAAGAAATAAGCAAAACACTCAATTTTCAGAGACCCGTTTGTGAAAACCCTTGAAAAGTGGGCCCTGTTATTTCCACAAGCAGCTGTTTATGTTCGGCGCTACGTCATCACCAGTTTCGGTTCGAGTCGGAGACCGGAATATCTGGCTCTTTCCTTGTCAGACGAGCATTCGAGATCGTAGCGATTCGCCGTGTCATTAGGTCACGCATAACTGACAAACATTCGCCATGTCGTGATTACCTCTCGCAGCGACCGTCAAAGACCTTTCTG
Source organism: Centruroides vittatus (assembly GCF_030686945.1). Taxonomy (NCBI): domain Eukaryota; kingdom Metazoa; phylum Arthropoda; class Arachnida; order Scorpiones; family Buthidae; genus Centruroides; species Centruroides vittatus. Next base: position 11,596 of record NW_027122005.1, read on the forward strand.
GTTTCGTTTACGGTGACCAAGACGAAGGAACCGGACAATAAAAATTCAGAGTTCAGGCGTTTCTCTTACAAGAAAATCGAAGAGCGATTTTTAGGACTTGTGCTCGACACAATTACAATTTCGTCTTCTTAGACGTAAAGAAAATATGTCTCGGCGATTTCAACTTTATTTTGACTCTGAATTGTTGGCGCGCTTTTCTGGACATTACGAAAAAAATTGGGCATATTTATAGAAACATATTCAAAGATATTCCATAAAACACGTGAAGTAAGACAAGATGGGAACGCCTCATCCAAAAGTAAAAGCCTGAGTCATCGAGCAAGTGCTTTTCGTGATACAATTTGGAGATAGTAGAAACATTTCACGATGAAGTATGTAAAAGGGAAATCGAATCATTAGAGGCTCGAATAAGTTTCTTCTTTGTCTAGTTGCTTGGAATGAACTTCAGTGTCGAATCGAGTTTGTTAGTTAAGATCTGCATAGCACAATAACGAATTTCAACCGGGCACTTCTTTCCTACGGAAAGATTCTTTAATGAATAATGGATTCAAGTAAGTCTTGGTTAGTGCAAACCGAAAATTAGCCACGTAACAGTTGAAAAAGAGAAAAAAACATTTTGATTACGAGAAGAACGTCGAACATGTACGTGATCCAAAAGCTACTTACAAAACAGAATGCTTCAATCAAGAGTTGTAGAAGTGCCCGCGAAAGCCGAGCGAATAAAATCACCCAACGCTGTATTTAGTAGTTAGTGAAGTTTTCCGGGATTTTTCAGATTACTGACACTTAAGAGTCCAGTTTACCACGAAAGACCATAGCGAAAGCAGGCCCGGGTTGTGCCTTATAGGATAAGACCAAAACAAGCGCTGAACCGAGCGAAACAATTTTCGGTCGGAGCGATTCCACCAATTACATTAATATTCCTACGTTTATCGACAGAAATTTTAGCCAGTCGATAAAAGTCTTTACAAAAGTATGCAGAACACGTGGAAATTGTTCTAACAGATGTCGAGCTCGTTAACAAAAGCCAGATTTCTTGTTTTAGTAGATTAACAGATATACAGTAGCGGGGGATGTCTTACTTTTGGGTCAGGTAACACAACCGCTCGGCTGCCGGTGGGCCAGGAGAATCTTAGGCCTTCGGAAGGCAAAATGCCTTTAGATATTTGATAAATAAGAAACACAGCGCTTTAATTTTATTTCTGCTTTCTGAGCAGTAAGAGGATTTTTTATCAACACACATTATAGCGAATGTTTTCGAATTGTTCTATTTAAACTATTTTGATGTAGTGCTTCTTGTTTAAAACCTTTGCGAGTCGACCAGACCCTAGAACGAAAGACGCATAACAGGATTTCCTCCTGTTATGCGTCGGTTATGTATGGCGATCGGTTAATAAACGATTCCCCCAAGGTTTTTACATTTTTGGACTCGAGACACCTCGAAACGTCGAGAAATGCGAAATAATCCGGGGGTTTTCTATATGCGTGTATGTTAGTGTGTGTATGTGTATGTATATATGTATGAAGGGCGATTTCGTCCACCCTGTTTGAAGCTTAATAACTCCCGTTCTTTTTGTCGAAAATTTCTGAAATTTTGCGAGACTTTGTTTATTTGTTAGGGGATTGATGCTATTGAATTTTTGCGATTGAAGGTCGAGAAAAGGAAAAAGTAAAGGAGATCGTGACGAATATCCTCGTTATTAGCATTTACATTTTTTAAAAAATAAACTGCATCTCTACACTCAAAATTAAGCTTTTTATATTTTTAAGTATTATAAAACGGCAAGTTTTATAATACTTAAAAATATAAAAAGTTTTTTAATAAAATATTATAACAGATGGCGTTATCAAAATTTTAAACAACTTTTAATTAATTGATTACGTTCGAATAAACAGAAGTTTTTCTTTTCTGACGAATTTTACGCGTTGGAATGAAAAAAAGGAAAAACCACTCTTTCTAACCGTTACAACTTCGATAATATAATAAATAGAGATTAATAATAACTTTTTTCAGGTTTGATTATTTTCTTCTTACATTACTTTCAATGTATATGTCTACTATTTTTATCTTACAGTTTGTGTTTTCTTCGTTTTCGTCTGTGTTATTTCGTTTCTATCCACGTATATAACGTTTGATATCTTAATTAAAGGCATTCCTTACTTAAGCACCGACTTCCGTTCCTACGATTCGGTGGTTAAGCCGATCGCTCGATAAACCAGGAGCTCAATTGTTAATAAAGAAATGGTGTGAAAGAAACTCCATCTCGATAAGTTCGCTTCAATTTCTATTTCTTACGTGTTATAAAACCTAGAATACAATTGGTAAAAAGCATAATAAAAGCGTAAGTTCGCCGGAATGGGGGGGAGTTATATTCCCAACCATCGGGATGAACTAAGGTCTATACGAATGTGGGTGGCGGTTTTGAGGAGGCAGAAAAGACAAGTGTTTCGCAAAGAAACCGTTTATTTTTGACGAATACGCTTACATAAAATTATCAAGGTCCCGAAGTTCGGAGCTTCGTAAGTTGTCCTTTCGTTTCGTTCTGGACCAACGCTGGCGAGGCCTCCGGGGCTGCGTCGAAATTATGTGCTTAATCGGGAGAAACAGCACAAAAAAAAGGATGAACCGAAGTACGACGAGCGGAGAGTGAACGAACACAGCGGGTAGACTAGAAGAGGCCGCCCTTTGTCCTTGACGTGGGAGTTTTTTCGGGATCGATTCGTCGCTAATCGGACAGACTTTTCCTCCGCGCTGTCTAATTGGTCTCCCACCCGTCTCCACGCATAAATGGAGCTCCGTGTTGGTCGCGGAAATGGTCGGCTAGAGACGGTCTATCCGACATTGTCTTTTAGACTGTGATCGCGTTTAATCGGTACCGCGACACCCACACTCATTCCTACATTTTTCTAGTTTCGTTTGACTTTACAAAACTGCGTCTTTAGTTTTAAATATTCCCCTTTTTAATTTTCTTTATCTAAAATTTTGTTTTTTCCGCTACTCTTTACGAGCGTCGACGCATTTCCTTTACGGTCGACCTTAACAAATTTTACATTTTTCTCTGAAAAGTCAAAAAGGGCTCTAAACTGAGATTATTCGATCAGTCTGTCTTTCACGAGAGTACCGCTGCTCGTTTTCTTTCCTTTGGAATCTTTCCTTTCTGCCAGACTCTGAGATGTCGAATGAACGAATGTCTGCGCGGATGTCGGCCGTTTGTCGACCTCTACATCCTTTTCTGGCATCGCTTTTTCGAGATGTCCTTCTCGCGAACACGTGACAGTTTTCTGTCATTTTTTCGATGCGGATTACCACAAATCGAGGTCACGTGAGTCCGAGGGGACGTTTTTTTCAATTCTGCTGCACATTCGACACTTCGTGATTGTTTCCTTGTTGAATCAGTTTATTGACGGATTTGATTGTTTCCCGCGCGTTTCAAATAGGAAGGTGAATTTTTCTCATTCTTCGATTGAATAAATTGCTCAATCTACAACAGATTTCTACGTGAAATTGGCACACGTTGGCACGTCCACGTTGGCACAAAGTCAAAGTTTCGTTCGAGATACAAAGTATCAGCATAAATGAATAAAAGTTTCGGGTTTCAATTGCATTATGTACGAAAGAAAGAGTTTCGCGTAACTAGCAAAGTTCTGATTTCCGACAATTCGTTGAAAGCACGCGCGTATTTTTACAAACTAACCTCCTCCTCGTTGGAGATGATGACCTTTTCTAGGCAGACAAAAGAGATCACCATTTACACTTTCGGTAAATAATCCAATGGGAGTAGGCGGTAACGGGCACTCGTGATATGGCCTCGGGATGGAGCCTCCGTGACTTCCGCGTCCGCGACCGTCGCTACGCGAGGTGGTATATAACCCGAAGATTTTGGAAGAACCCAAGGGTACTCGCTTACGGGTCCTCTACTACGAAGAGGGTAATTGTGTGAAACTTGAAAAGGGACCTAGGGTTGTTCGGGTTCTGTAGTTCGTGTCAAGTGTGTCCTTCCCTGTCGGATCGAGTGTAAAATAACCTCGTCCCACGGGTCAACTAATACTGGTTGAAGTGACCCTGCGTCACCACCTAAATATGAGTTGGAATTTCCCATTCCTGAGATATCGTCCTCTTCCAGGGTCGGCTTAAATTCTAAACGAGCTAACGCGGGTTTCATTCGACTGGCACGCGTATGCAACTTCTTTCCAGTATGTATATGTCGAACGATGAAATCTATCGAGCTTGTCTCGGCAACTATTCGATAGTATCCCTGCCATCGGGGAGCTAACCTTCGTTTCAAACCAGAGAGGACTACTACTTCCTTTACAAAGACTCGATCTCCTACTGAAAATTTGTAAGGTTTGTTTTTGCGCTGGTGATATACCTTTCTGTCGATCGCGGCTTTTTCTGCGTGTTCCTGCCCTACTTTGTGCGCTAAATTCGATCTAACCCCGAGTGCGCTCGCGAAATTTTCGCTTACCTCACAACTGAGTCTATTTGGTTAGGTTCTATATCGTAAAGTCTATATCAAATGGATATGTAGGGTCACGTCCATACATTAAATAAAACAGAGGTCTCATTTGTGCTGGAATGCACGGTTGTATTATAGGCGAAAAGTGAATAAGGGATCATTTCATCCCAATTACGTTGGTCCTTGACAACGTAATGGGTTGAAATGTCTATGAGCGTTTTATTCAGCCGTTCGACCATTCCGTTACACTGGGGGTGATACGCGGTCGAAAGGAGTCTTTCTATACGCCGTGAATCGCATACCTCCTTCATTACCTTAGAAACAAAATTGGATTCTCTATCAGTAAGCAGTTGCTTCCGGACCGAATGTCTTAAAATAATTTGCGTTACTAACGCTTTCGCCACTGTTTTAGCAGCAATGTCGGGCAAAGGGACCGCTTCTGCCCGTCTGGAAAAATGCTCTGTGAAAACGAAGAAATACTTGTTACCGTGGTGAGTTATAGGGAGTGGACCCTGGATGTCCGATGCAGTACGCTCGAAAAGTATCGATGCCTTTCGAAACGTCTGCAAAGGGGCACGCACGATGACCGTGCAGAGGTCTTCTCCTCATCGCGCATTCCTGACGACCGTCGCAGTAGTGCGTATATGTTTAGTCATCTCTGGCCAATAAAACTGTTTTTGCAATTTCTTTCGCATCTTTTTGCACCGAGATGTCTTGAGCTAGAAATGTCGTGGAATAATTTTAAAATGTATTCTATCATTATTTGAGGAATTACTAATCTGTCACGAACTTCATTTCTTTCGGCTATTGTCTTTCTACGGTAAAAGGCTTGATCTGCGTCTAAATAAAAATTTGCAGCGTCTAGGTTTGTTTCTTGAGAGGACGGGTCTCCCATTAATTGTTTCTTTACTTGACTACAAAAGGGATCTTTTTGCTGTTGTTCCCTGACTTGTTCTTTACTAAAAATAAGCTTCACCTCGTCGATTTTCCTTGCTGGCATGCGACTCAGCGCGTCAGCATTTGTATGCGCTTTGCCTGGTTTGTGTATAATCTCAAACTGATATTCCTGGAGTTGTAAGTTCCAACGACTTAGTCTCGAACTTTTCGTACCTAGCCTTAATGAGCCAACTAAGGGGTCTATCCGTGATTATTTTAAACAATTTTTCCATATAAATAGGGTCTAAAGTGTTTGATTGACCATATTACAACTAGACATTTTTCTCCGTGGTACTATAATTCCTTTCGGCTGGTTCGAGCAACCTGCTAGCGTAAGCCACCAGAAGTTCTCCACGTTTGTCTTTCTGAGACAACACGGCATCTATCGCAGTGTTTGACGCATCGGTTGCCAATATAAAGGGGCTATCGAAGTCTGGTGAACGTAGTAAAGGGACTGATATTAATGTTTCTTTTAATTTCTCGAATACTGCTTCGTGGTTCTCGGTCCAATAGAATTCCTCATTTTCTTCAGTAAATCGGAAAGAGGCTTCGAAATCTTTGCATATTGGGAAATATGTCGCCTATAATAACCCGTCAAACTTAAAAATGCTCTAACGTCCCTCTAGCATTGTGGTCGGGGAAAATTTTTAACGCACTCTATTTTCGCTGGGTCGGATCGGATTCCTTTTTCCCGACACTTCTTGTCTTAGGAATTTTATTTGTCGTTTCAAGAAACTGAATTTTTGGGGTTTAAGTTTTATCCTGGCAATTGCCGGATGTTGAGAAACCAGTTATAAGCGCTCTAAGTGTGATTTGACGTCAGAACTAAACACCACGATGCCATCCATATAAATTAGACAAATTTTGTGTTTTAAGGACGTTCGTATCAAATCTGCAAGCCGTTGAAAGGTTGCGACTGCACTGCAAAGTTCCATAGCCATACGATTAAATTCGGGACATTCCAATTTTCAACGCGAGTGTTGAGTGCTGAAGTCAACAATTTGACGTCATCAACGACGTTCCAACTCGAGTACGAAGTGCTTAGTTCCCATAATTCCATTCTCAACAAGATAGATTCCATTCAAACGTTTTACCAATTACCCACAATTCATTGGAAAGTAGCAGTCGACATATCTGTTGAGTGCCGAGTGTGTTGAGACAGCGCTGACAACAGCGCCACTTCAACGTTAAAAAAAGGAACGACTTTTAACGAACGTTGAGATCAGCGCCGAGTCAGCGTTGAAAATTGGAATGTTCCGATCGGTAATGCCGTGATGGGGTACTGAATCCGGTCTTTTCCTTCGAGTCAAGGTCCAGTGGTAACTGCCAATTTCCACTTAAGGTGTCCATGGTGGAAAAATATCTCGCCTTTCCTGTAAACTTAATGACTCCCGAACGAGGAGCAAAGGATAAGGATCTATTTTTGTAATCTTATTTAGTTGACGGTAATCTACAACCAGTGTGTAGCTCCGCGGTTTCTTAGCGACCAATAATGCCGATGCTAACCATTGGGAGGTAGACGGTTCAATCGTATTTTCTACTAAATCGTCCATTACTTCCCTTTGCGCGTAAGGGATTCGGTATGGGGCTCGACAAATAGGAAGGCTATTTCCCGTATCTATCTTAGGTTCTATTAAATCGCAATAGCCTAGGTCGAAATCATTTTTCGCAAACACGTGTTTATATTTATATAATAGGTCCAATAAAAGAGTTAACTCGTCCTTCCTAATCAAACTAAGGTTAAACAGATTTGCAAACTGAGCTGTAGTTAGTTCATTTTCATTTGATCGTTTCGTTTCATTTCGCTCGGCCTCTTGACGCGTTTCCTGTTCCGCTAAGACAAAAGTCCCTACTTTACTTCCCTTATTGATTTTTACAGGCCGTGTTTTTAAGTTTAATATTCTAACAGGTATTCTACCTTGCTTCCGGGTATTTACTAATGTAGGCCTATCGCTCTTTCTCTTGTCTGAGCTATCAGCTATCATCCCTCTCAAATTTCGTTCCTCCCTTTGTTTTTTTTGGTGCTTTTGAGTTAAGAGGACGCCAGTCGGAAATTGCGATTTTTCCGAATAATGCAAATTTTTATTTCCCAAATTTAAAACAATTGTTAAATCAAACAATAAATTAACGATTTACAAAAGGGTTTGTTTTAATATTTAACAAATTTCAAAAACTGCTTACTTCTTACGATTACAGATAATGTTACCTATGGTGCCAAAATGGCGGCTCGTCTCTGATTCCAGCAAACAGAAGAAACAGTGTGGACGCACGTTCTAACCTAACCTAACCCATTCGAATAAATTACCATAATTATTATTAACTAAATTATTAAAATAGGGGATGAACTTCAGATACGTATACTGCCATGGCGGCGCTACGACCGCGCTTCCGACCGTTCGTGTGCTCGACTGACCGGGGAAGGGGACCGCCGGCAGGCCACCATGCGCTAAACGCCACTAGCTATTGATTCACGGTAGTTATTGAACAGAAAAAGGAACAGGAAACGTCTATAAAAAGTATAGTTAATCTAATGTAATCTAACCTAACCTAACAGGAGCACTGCCATGACAGGATTGGTACGTGAAATTTAAACTTTCATTTTTACAACTTGAACAGTAATTTTTCTGTTTTCTAGAGTTAAATTTACTAGTCTATTGTTATTTAGATAATTTCATTCAAAAACGCGATTTTGATCGCAATTTCTGACTGGCGGCCTCTTAACCCGTAAGTACCGTTTTTTTCTTACTTACGTTTCTGTTCATATAATTATTATCCTTATTTCTCCTATCCCTACTAATTATAGGGTCGTCTTCTCGACGCTAGCATTCATTTGTTTTAATCTGTTCGCGAGTTTTTTATGCCTTTTCCGTCAGATTAGGGCTACTAAAATTTTCTTGTAGTTCAGCCGACCCCCAAAAGGTCACGGTGTCTCCGGAGAGAAAGCTTAACGTCGCATTTTTAACAGAAATTGTGACGTCATATTTTTCAATGATATCCCTACCTAAGATCCAGTGATTTCAGGCTTTACTAAATAACAATAGTGATAAAATACTAATCGTCTTATTTTAAATCTCAATCTGAATTTTCCGCGTGTTTCTATAACACGTCCCGTAACACTAAGTCTATCGTCTTTGTTTCGGCTGGCGGCAGTTTTATGTTAGGGAAAAAGTCTACTACTGCAGTTATTAGAGAAACAGCTACGCCGGTATCTATTGTTAATCGTACTTTTTTTATTTTCAATTTCGCAAAACCTCATACACGGAGGTAAATCTTCGCTTTTGACTCATTTTCCGCTAATTGGATTTGAACTTATTTTGACTTTCAGATGGTCGTTCTATCTCACGATTTTGTTCCCTAAAATTTACTGAAATAACTCTATCTATTTCTCGCGTTTGATTATTCTCTCTCGGTTTATTTTCTGGGGCAGGCAACACTAATAATCTATGGGGGGCTCCGTTGTTTGGTGCGCCGGAGCTGTATCCGAACCAACCTCGTCCGCAAAGCGAGGAATAAAGGGGTAATGGTTTACTGTGTCTGTCGTTTCCGTATTCGACAGGCCTAAATTGCATCGGGGAGAAAGGTGTAGGCCGAAATTGGTGGCTTCGAACGGGGTATAACGGATTCCCTACAAAATCCGACGATTCTAGGCCGTTTCTAGACGCTCTCCATCCCCGATACGGCGGTGCGACGGTTCTTCCGAACCATTCAAATGGCGATGGCGCGTACCTTCCGCAGTCGCACGCGTGTAAAATGTTGGCGTTCTGCCTCTGTTTCCTCTCCACGGGAGATTCGGATTTCGTTCTCGATACCAGGTATAAAAGGGGTTAAGTCTGGAAATGACCGCATTTACTACAATTATTTCCTCATATTTTAAACTACTTTCGTTTTCGGTTTTGTTTTGGAGTTGGTTTCTCCGCATTTTCCTTTATCAAACTTCAACATACTTCCTTTATCCTTTCGTTGATAAAGTTAATTAATTAATTAGATACGAACTTCCTCAATTTATTTAAGTTTTTTACTCGAAGATTAATTTATTTTTATTTTTTAAATATTGTAAAATTATTTGCCAGAGTTTCGCATTTATTTTGTACTTTTATTAACTTAAATAAATGCTATAAATATTACAAATGGTCGGAGTTTCATTCACACAGGAAATCATTTACGTGCCTTTTAATTATTTTTTTCTGTTCCCTTTACTTATCAAAAAAGGGCATTGTTATTTTCTCGTATGTTTATGCGAAAATAAGAATAATTCGTAAGAAATATTTTATATTTCGTCAAAATCTGATTGAAATTTCACCCGATAAAAATTTTCATCCGAACGAATGTAAAACGAATACAATTTATATTTATTTACTTTATATACAGCGATAAAATTTTTATTATAATAATTTGACTGGAGTCGGACAGAAACATTCTTTTGTGTCACAAAACACGGTCGATTAGCACCGTTCACAGAAAAAAAATAATTGATATTGTAAATAAAACATCACTTTCTTTAAACGAACATAACGCTCTCCCACGCAATAAAAGTGAAAAACAAATTATCATTTAAAGTCGTCTACGTGGACGTTATTTATTAATAGGACCTTGTACTGGTGTATTGGCACAGTAACGAGAGTTAATTCAGTAAAATTTCTTTATTTTATCACCTGTAGTAGCAATATCCGTACACATTTTACACGTGTTTCGGGCTAGCATGCCCCTCATCAGCAGTATTACCACTATGTACTATAAATAACAATAAAACATATAAGTTACAATAAAATCTAAAATATTCCAAAAAAATAATAAAATACAATTTAAAACCTACTGTGAATACATATCTCAATTCCGAGTATGAATAAATATCGATGACGTCATAAGTTATCGTGACGTCAACGTAGCAACAGCAGACATATCGAATGTTACGAGTTCACAATTCTGTTTTATTTTTAATTCATTTCTCAGAATCGTACTTCCGAGATTCGCCTTAGATGTTTTTCGTTTTACAATTACAGGGATTGTGTAAATACGTAATTCGACTTAAATTGACAATTTTCTTTCCACTATTAAACAATTTGCTTAATCATGCTTATTTATAACGTCACCGAGTATAGTGTTCCACGATTGGTGGATTATTCTACCCAAATTATTATTGATTCTATTCCTTTCTTTTATTTATATATAAATGTTCATATAATTGCCTTTTGTAATTGTTTGATTCTTTTCTCTTTATTTTTATACTATTTTTGTCAATTTGGCATCCATAATTATTACAGTGTTCTGCGACTGCAGAATTTGCATAATTGCTCCTTATTGCTCTTATATGTTCTTTTATTCTTGTATTTAATTTTCTTTTGGTTTCACCTATATATGTTTTAACCGGATCACAACTGCAATTAAATGAATAAATAATTTCTTTTTCATCCATTATATCTAATTTTTTGTCAGACCTATGATATAAATGTTTTTTAAATAAATCGTTTTTTTCCGGTATCAAATTCACTTTTCCTTAAAGTATATTTTGAAATGAAAAACAAATTGTTCATTCGTGAAAAAATCATTTAACGTTATTCTGATGTTTCTTCCACTGCAACGGGAATAAACGAGGAAATTAAAAACTGTACACGTAATCTTTCTACTGGAAATGACGAATAAATATCGATGACGTCATAAGTTATCGTGACGTCAACGTAGCAACAGCAGACATATCGAATGTTACGAGTTCACAATTCTGTTTTATTCTTAATTCATTTCTCAGAATCGTACTTCCGAGATTCGCCTTAGATGTAATAACAAGACTCGACGGACGAGATGAGGTGGGTTGTCTTTTTGCAATTTCTATTTTTAGTGGTAAATTCTTGTCAAGAGTTTTGGCAACATTGGGAAAATGTTTCTTGCTCGTCATCGGCAGACAGCTGCTACCAATCAAAGAACTTTTCCTCCGTTAAAATATTCGATCAATCCTTATTAATCAAATGCGGCGAGGAAACGATTGACTCTCGTCTGATGCGATGTTTGGACGTTAAAAATGTACAAAATATAACATTTAGAGATTGTTTTCTGTCGCGGATTGACTTTGGAATATTCACTTTCGGGAATGCAATCGAACAAGTCCAGATATGGTACGATCCATACCGGCGTAACAGAAACTTCGAGAGCGCCTTGTTTAATAACATGTCCTCTCTGCGATCTGTCAAAATAGAAGGCGTGAGGACGTCGGATCTTCTAAATTTAACATTTCGCAATGTTCCATCGCTGTCTTCATTGACAATTTATAGATATAACTTCACTTTATTTCCGAACAAACCGTTCCGAGAGTTAATTAATCTTTCCGAATTATACATCATGCATGGCGAGTTAAGAGTTCTACCCGAAGATCTATTTTACAATCTTCACAATTTAACAAAACTGCAGTTAAGTTTCAATAACATTGAATCGATTCATCCACTTGTCTTTAGAAATCTTACCCGATTGGAATATTTGGGTTTAGAATTGAATCGAATAAAGGATTTACCCAGTGACATGTTGAAAGGTCTTTATAATTTAAGGACATTTAACATTAATATGAACCGAGAATTATTAGAAATTCCGTCAGGATTCTTTAAGAAATTGCACAATTTGACTAATATTAAGGCTCAGTATTGTTCTATTTCTTCACTCGAAGAAGATGTATTTTCTGACTTAATTAATTTGAAAATCGTCCATTTGGATCTTAACAATATTGAACATCTCCCGCCAAATCTTCTCAGAAATAACAAACTGCTTACAACGTTTTCCTGTTTACATAATAGAATATCAACACTTCCAACAAAAATTTTTCATGGGCTTTCTGAACTGCGAGAGTTAGACTTGTACGGTAACCAGTTAGAAAATCTTCCCGAAGATGTTTTTCAGAATTTGTCATCATTGAAGACTCTCGATTTATCACATAATCGCCTCACATTTTTACACGAAAACATCTTCCTCCCTTTGACTAATTTAACGTATCTCGATCTATCTTTAAACAATTTAACTAAACTTACTGGTCGGTATCCTTTCGGCAGCAGCAAGCATCTGAATTTTCTGAAGTTAATTAATGCAGGGTTGACACAATGGCCGGTGATAAATTGGACAGAATACAACTTGACCGAAGTCGATTTCTCAATGAATCATTTTGAAACCGTCAAATTGCCAATTTACACACCAAATCGGGTGAAAATTAATCTGTTTTATTGTAAAATCAAAACAATTTACTTGGATGAGTGGACGTATGGATTTGAAATGCCGACATATAATTTAAGAAACAATGTAATCACTTGTGATGACAAACTGCAGCAATTCGTTTCTTTCGTTAAGCGAAATATGGCAGTAGCGAAGGAAATGTTTCCAAATATAGAAAACACGAAATGTTACGGAGAAAACAGAAATTTGCTTGATATCACATCGTTCGTAACAATAGGAAATTACTGTCCGATGAATTGCGAATGTTTTGCAAAACAAAATGACGTGATGGTCAATTGTTCCGGAAAGAAAATCGACAGAATTCCCGAAGTTCTCGTCCCGAATGCGACGATTGTCGATTTGAGTAATAATTACATAAAGGACTTGTCAAATGTCGATTGTGTGACGTGGAGAAACGTAACTCATCTGCGTCTGAGTAATAATTCAATAAGTAATATTTCTGATTATGTTCTTTTGCCAAACCTCAAATACCTATGGTTGGACGGAAACCGGTTAACCCAATTACCTTCCGTTTAATGAACTTGGTCGACGTTTCTCCGGAATTTAAGATTTACTTATCCAGAAACAATTGGAATTGCCATTGTCATTCTCAATTTACTAAGGACTGGTTGATTAGGAACAGGCAGAAGATTGCAGATTTCTCCGATGTTTACTGCGGAAGAAATTCGTCTTCTGTGTCTTTCACCGAAATTGTTTCTAATGACGGATGCACAGGAATTCCAGAAATAAATTTGACATCTTCAGTAAATGCTTCTTTTTCGTACGAAGATTGTTTCGACGAAGTTAGTTCTGTTTCAGGATGGAAAATCGCAGTTGCTCGTTCTTACTTCGCTATTGTTATTCAGTTGGATTGTGTTTGCTTACTTTGCTTATTGTCGCAAAAAAGGAAATGTCGACAAAGTGCTAAAGTGTAAGGAGGAAGCAATGATTTATTATAAGTTTACACCTGACGAAATCTGTAATTCGGATAATTAAAATTACCCCGTGTTTGATCGCTTTAATGAAGAATTATTCATAAATCGCTATTATTTTTCATTCGCGTCTGTTAAAATTAATTTTGTATATTTTTTTGTTCATTTTGACTACGAATTTTATTATAAAATGTATAATCGTTTCATAATAAAGAAGGTAATTAAGAATGAGTAAATATTGGACATCAATAATTAATTAAACGATATTTTCTGAATGTAAAATTCGGAAGTAAAAGTAACATTCTCCCATTCAGAAAAATTATCATTAAATTTGAAATTTCTACAACAGATCGTTGACGGCTTTACAGTTTTGTGTAGCATTATATTGACTTCGGGAATTTCATTTCCATTGTTTGAATTCTAAATTGTTTTATTTGTTTAATATCTATGTGTTTGAAGTAGAGGATAAAATAAACACAAAATAGACCTCATATTAAAGTCTATTGCATTTTAACAACAACAAAACGTAGAGGCAGTCGGAGAGAATTGGAGAAAGCTTGGGCGAAGATTAGAAGTGGGGGAGAGAGAAAAACAGACGGAGTTGTCTGAGCTGACCGGATATTTTGTTCGAACGGCCGATGGACAATGACGATGAATCTGTCAGTCAAATAAAATGAAAAATGCAGCAACCAGTTGCTTAACTTCTCCGGCGACATCCGGTGGCGCCATCTGTTATAATATGTTTTTTCATAAACGTTTATATTTTTTACTATTATAAAATGGCAAAAAGCTTAATTTTCGGGATAGAAAAGAGTAAAATCGTCATGAAGTTAGTTCTACTGGAGATGGATATGACCCCTTTATTTTTCTACCCCTGTCAAACTTTAACTACCAACATTTAATAGTATCATTTTTCCTAATGGATAAAATTTTTCAAACTTTCAGAAATACTTGACAAAAAGTACGGGAGTTATTAAGCTGTAAACACGGTGAATAAAATCATCACACACGCACATTAACACAACCACATAATCATACATAAAGAAATTATCCCGCCCGAATTTTTTGAATTTTTCGACGTTTCAAGATCCCCTGAACTCAAAAGAATATAAAAATCTGGTGCGGAGCTATTTATCCGGATAACCATACTTTCCGTCTGTTATAACAACCGGGAAAGTAAGAAAAAAAAAGTAAGACAAAAATGAAAGTAAGGACTCCACAAAAATATCCAAAATAAGGCGGCGGATTGGCTAGGATTTCGGCCGACAACCAGAGCTGGCCAGGTAGTTTACTTAGTGAGGAGCAAGTAAACTAGGACCGGGCTTTTTTTATGTATATGCTGTTTACGCCCTGTGGGCACTAAGAGAGCCTCTTACAGCAAGTGTATTATCGGTTTGGCCAGAGCCCATAATGGGAAGACCGGATGATCAGTGACGGGACCCGACATATATGAAAGGACCAAAACCCCGAAAAATTCCTGAGGACCCAACCCAACCGGACCCAACCTCGAAAAATACCTGAGGATTCCTTGATCCGACCGGATTCGATCTCGGGTCGCCCAGAGCGGCAGGCTGCCACTTGACCGCTCGGCCATCCGGCCGTACTGGGATCGAGCTGTTGGCTCTTGACAATGTTGAATGCCTTCCCAAACATCGGCGAAATAATAAAATAGAAGCGAACTTTTTAGGGGTGCGTGCAGAGGAATCAGAATCCTCGAATTGCTTGGTTACAGTAAGAAACTAAGGAACAGACCACTTATTTATTTTTGTCTGTTTCTGCTTTGCGAGCAAAGAAGGACGTGTTTCAACACCCGTCGTATAGGAAATGTTTTTGATTTGTTTTAATTTTGAAAGTGGTGCGTTTGTGTCTAATTAGTTCGATAATGGAGATTGAATAGCGCGCGATCCATTTCACACCATACCAAAATTGATTATGACCCATTTCATTCGCGTGGAGTGAAATGGTTCGTTTCAGAATAGACACTCGGTTCAAAATCTTTATAATAATTTAACTCTATAAAAAGTGTCAACCCGTAAATGAAAATTACTGTGGAAATTTTTTAAGTTGTAAAAAAATCAAACAAGAGAATATCTAGCCTGTTTTTTATCTATATTTTCATTCTAAATATTTGGTAAAGTCGTAATTTCTCATTTAAGTGAATGATTTTCGAACACTTGAAAATATTCGAAATCGTGTAATCTGTAATTCAAAATAAATCTCCTTTATTATGAATCGCAGATTTTATCTGGCTGCAATTTGAAAAATTTGTAGACCTATAAATTTCCACAGTCGTCTGTCGGACGGTCTGTTATCTGTCTGTCCCGTGATCTCGAGAAAGGAGTTAAACAGATGAACGCCGAGAGCAGATGTGAAAAGTTTATGGGCAGTAGTCGAAGATTAACTATATAAAAATGTCCGATAATAAGCGGAAGTCACGTTACTTCAATTCAAATATATTCTTCCCGAAAGGGGTTATGTAGATGACCGACACGACTCTATTGTTAAATAAAAAGTGTGATGTACCAGGCCGAGCCCCCACTTACTTTAGGTGGAGAGCATATATTTTAAATTAAAAAACTATTAAAAACACGATTAAAAATTGCAGCCTGGTATCGTGACCGTGTCACAATAGATAATTCTTTTTAACGTACTATCAATAAATGATTTTCTTGATTCTAGTCTAATTTCAGACCAAGCTTCTTACATGTTTTTTTCTTATCTGTTGTATTGGTTGATTTAGATTCTCGCCATTATTCTAGTGTTTCCGGATCAATTCAAGGATTTTTATTTCAAGAAGTAATCCATTCTTCGGCATCTTTGCAGGTGTGACATTTAACTCCATCTTGTTGAAAGATTGCATTGTTATATTGCAAATGATCTTCCATTGATGCCACGAGGGAATATTCGAAGATATCGCCACTCGTTGTCCCGTTAATAGAGTCGCAATTTTCCAAGTTCATGACAGTCGAATGAACTCCATAACACAACCCTACGTGTGATTCAATTCTCATAATTGCACTAAATTACAAGCGTTATTACCTACAATTAGACAGTATTTATCTATTTGTTTTATATTGTTCTAAACCTTATGAAAATCATTCACTTAAGTAAGAAATTATGATTAGTTAGAAATTCACACTTTTACATAAAAATAAACCGAAAATATCAGTCTAAATATCCCGTTATTTAGTTTTATCACAATTTTTTATTTTATCCCGTTCTTGTCATTTAAACGTCAGCGTATTGTGACGCATTTAAATTGTCCTAAACTGTTCGCACTGATTGTACTGTACTTGTATGTTAAATGGTAAGATTGCGAAAAAGTTACATATACATAGTACAAAATATTAATAACAAAAAACATTAACAAGCATATAAAACAGTACAAATAAACAAAACAATAAGGTATATAAATGTAAAAAATAAATAGGTAAATAATCAAATTTGTTTATAAATATTGGTGACTTTTAGAAAAGTCCAGTCTCTGCCGAAATTCTCTGTTAGACTTGTATTTCCAAAATACTGTCTACGCCGTGTCTCGAAGGCAGAGGAATCGCGCGGTATGTGTTTTACACTA